>NW_027466178.1:32500-147500 GCF_046127955.1 Nelusetta ayraudi | reverse complement strand
GTGACCTGTCACACTGTCACATGATGTGTTGACCTGCAGGACTCTACGACAGCCCTCCCGGCACTGATGACGCCAAGCTGATCGACATCTTCTACCCCGGAGACCAGCAATCCATCACATTCGGGACAAAGTCCAGAGTCGGCCTCGGAGGCATGGAGGCCAAGGTGATTTTTTTTGTCTATATCCTAAAGAAAGGCTCTAATCATCCAAACTGTTACTGACTGGCTGCAATGAGTCTGATCGGACGTCAGAGTTTCTCTTTATTTGATGCACTGTCTCAATCAAAGATATTGTTTCACTTTGTGTGCTCCATCTATAGAAAATTAAAGTCTTTATGAATTAAATTATGGGAGTGGCCAATATTTTTATGTGATTTTCCTGTTTATTCTTTTGCACCACGACAGTTTCAATGGTCAGATTTCACCTACGCTTGGATGTTTTTGTGTCAGTCCACTAACTGACGAGTCTTGGACAAATAAGACAAAGTGTTCTGTCGTCTCCTCTGCAGGTGAAAGCGGCTCTGTGGGCTCTGCAAAGTGGCACCTCCGTGGTCATCGCCAACGGCACCAGCCCAAAGGTCACAGGTCACGTCATCACGGACATCGTGGAGGGCAAGAAGGTCGGAACCTTCTTCTCTGAGATCAAACCTGCTGGTGAGGGAAGCCGCCATCCGTCTCCACTTCACTCGCTCCACCAGCAGGTGGTGGAAGCCTGGTGGAAGGTTTCACACCTTCAAACTCAAAAATTAAATCACAAAACACATCATTTTCCCAAGAAAATCCAAAAATGCCGCTCGATACAGATGGAGCGTAAACTGTTGGTGCTTTTATATTAAAATACAGCCGATGTTGAGCGTTCAACAGGATCCATGTTACTCTCCGACCAGGACCGAGTGTGGAGCAGCAGACGGAGATGGCACGTCAGGCTGGCAGAACTCTGGCATCTCTGCATCCAGACCAGGTGGCTTTTCAACAAAAAAAAAAAGAAAAGAAAGAAAGAAAATTCCTGTTTTTCCTGCAAAGCTATTATTTTTCTGTAATCAATATGTTTTTATTTTGTATTATTTTTTCAGAGGAGTGAGATCATCTGCCATTTAGCCGAGCTGCTAACTGACAGGAAGGAGGAGATTCTGGCCGCCAACAAGACGGACATGGACCAGGCTGTGAATGCAGGTAGAATTACCAGGAATTACCAGGTTTCAGCAGGAAGTTAAAGTTGAGCATATTTGGGAGGGAGGCTGTCATCACTAAATAACACTAGATATTCCTCTACATTTTTTTTTTAAATGAATTAGGTTCCATAAATTAGAACAGATATAAACATACCATGTTAAACTATGACACCTACACTTTAAAAAAAAATAATAATAATTCTATGCAGGAAACTATGAGATACTTAACTCTAAAATATGTTACTATTTTAATATATATTTTTTTAAGTTGCGTGTGAACCTTTCTCTTATTAATTTAAAGAAAAAATAGAAGCCAATTCTAATTCAACAATTTCTCCACTAGAGGGAGACATTTCTTTATTTTTCCGCGGAGGAACTCTTCAGTAGCCATCTGTCTGGTGTTGCAGGCCTCCTGCCGGCGGCGCTGGTGAAGCGCCTCAGCTTGTCTGCGTCCAAACTGGGCAGCCTGGCCGTCGGCCTGCGGCAGATTGCCGCCGCCGCCCAGGACAGCGTGGGCCGGGTGCTGCGCAGGACCAGGGTGGCTCACGGCCTGCAGCTGGAGCAGATCACCGTGCCCATCGGAGTGCTACTGGTCATCTTCGAGGCCCGACCCGACTGCCTGCCGCAGGTACTCAGCCGCCGGCTGTCTAGGGAGTCAGAGAGCTCCTTGTCAGAGGACATGGAGCTGATGATATGTCACGCAGAGATGCAGCAATCTCACCAGTGTCAACATTGCACTGTGCTGCACAGGACTGCACAGGACTGCACAGCAAAGTTTGATGGGATTCAATGAATTAAATAATGAATGAATGAATCAATCAGCTTTTATGTTTTAAAAGCACTTAATCACTTCCAGAGTCACCTCGAAGTGCTTTGCACAATCGAAGTGAAAACCAACTGAGAGGGTGGAGTCCATCTGCTTTGACCAGTTGGAATGAATAGAATTCAATGGAACGCCTTTATTAATCCCACAGTGGATACATTTGCATAATTGCAGCAACTGTTTAGTGCAAAAAAGATTGACATTTATTATTAAAAATGATATTTATTATTAAGATTATATTATTGTAAAGAAATAAGGAAATAAAAAATAAAAATAAAATATGTGTCGGTTATAAAAGGTAAAAAACAAACCAAGATATTTACGTCTTATGAACAGGCTGTAAATTGCTGCCACTCACACGGCGCCTTATTCTTGGAATAAGAAAAAATTAAAAGGAAATGCAAAAAAATTCAAGCGATAGAAATAGAGTCACAGTGGCAGTAGAAGCCAGAGTGGATCCAAAGTCGTTTAAAATTACATGAAGCAATTTCATATAATCAGATTTCCACTCGTCCTTGACATTGTTGTGATAATAACAATAATTCTAGATCAATTCTGTTCATTATGTCTTTGGGCTTTAATGGATTTATATCGTTCCTTCGTTCTCCTGCAGGTGTCGGCACTGGCCATCGCCAGCGGAAACGCCCTCCTGCTGAAAGGAGGCAAGGAGGCGGCCAACACCAACCGCATCCTCCACCAGCTCACACAGGAAGCACTTTCAATCCACGGAGTCAAAGACGCCGTACAGCTGGTAAAAAAACCCAAACCAAACCGAAATAATGCAAAACAATAGACACTCTTCACCGGCGGCAGGCGGCTGTGAAACTGTGTGTGATGATGTTCCGTCGACCTCTGCGAAGGTGAGCCGCCGCGAGGAGGTGGAGGACCTGTGCCGACTGGACAAGCTGATCGACCTGATCATCCCCCGAGGTTCCTCCCAGCTGGTGCGGGACATCCAGCGGGCCGCCAAGGGCATCCCGGTGCTGGGCCACAGCGAGGGAATCTGCCACGTCTACGTGGACGCAGACGCCAGTGTGGACAAAGTGGTGAAGATAGGTGAGAAGTCTGCCCAAGTGGAGGGAAGCTGACAGAAACAGATGCCCTGCTGCAGGCCCAGGGTGGGATCATTGGCACTGATCCACACATACACATCCAATATTTTGCTAGTATGACAAGAGAGAGGGATTGTGCAGAAAAGACTATGTGACTTTGTGTTTCAGTGGTGTCCGAATTTCTCTAGTTTTATAGACAAATCCAGATGAACTGTAGTGACGTTCTGTGCAAGCTTGGCTGTGTGACCTTTCATGGCCATTCAACCTTGACACTGGATATTAATTTGTTGCATCAGTCCCTCAATAGAACGTGTCATACTGTACATACCTAGCTTAACGTCAGCTCCTATTCCTTTAGGACATTTTGCTTTCAGTCATTAAATATGTTTGTGTCCCTTTGTCAGGTTTCTTTTGAAAAAAAAACAAAAAACAACAACAACAAAAAAGCGACTTTTAAAATGAGTTTCTTGTCTTGTTTTCAGTCAGAGATGCAAAGTGCGACTACCCGGCTGCGTGCAACGCCATGGAGACCCTGCTGATCCACCGGGACGTGCTGAGGACGCCGGCCTTCGACCAGATCGTGGACATGCTGCGAACCGAGAGGGTAAAATGTCCAGAACTGGGCCACGACTTCCTCCAGCACAACTTCCTCCAGCACGACTTCCTCCAGCACAACTTCCTCCAGCACAACTTCCTCCAGCACAACTTCCTCCAGCACGACTTCCTCCAGCACAACTTCCTCCAGCACAACTTCCTCCAGCACAACTTCCTCCAGCACAACTTCCACCGCTTCTTTACTTTCAATGAAATCCATTGACAGTGTTCACCATTGTCGCTCCTCAGGTAAAGATCCATGCCGGCCCCCGCTTCGCTTCCTACCTGACCTTCAGCCCGTCGGAGGCCAAGTCGCTGCGGACCGAGTACAGCGACCTGCAGTGCTGCGTGGAGGTGGTGGACGGCGTGCAGGAGGCCGTGGAGCACATCCACAAGTACGGCAGCTCCCACACCGACGTCATCGTCACCGAGAACGGTAGGACAGCAGCCACACCGCAGGGTTATTATTTTCTCGCATCATGTTTGTTTTATTTGGGCGGAAGTTCTCCAACATGTTAGTTTATTATGGATTTTTTTTTTTTTTATATATAGGATTGTATGAAATTATTTTCGAGGGGTTTGTTTATCACCACCATTTGTGCCTCTGAATACAAAACTTGAGAGCCGCTGCCTTACATATAAAAACCCAAGTATGCAGACAAAACGGGCAAAAGCCTCAAACATTTTCAGCATGAGTGGAGAAAAGGAAAAGGACATTGGAGGGAAAACATTTTTATTTCGGAAGTTGTGCGGCTCTTATTTTCGCCAAGGGAAAAATTGAGACCTGCTACTTTCCTGCTTCCATCTCTTGACAAAAGAGGGTAGGTACATCATCACCTCTATGAATTGGAACATACCAGTCGATGTTGTTGTCAGTGTTGAAGTAAAAAAGAAAAAAAAAAAAAAAAAAAATGTTTATAAGAAAAAAAACTGGATGACTAGATGTAAATTATATTAATTCCGGAGGCTGAATTTCTTAATTTGAAGTAGCCCAGTGTTATTGTAGGGCAGACTGCAGCTTACTGAACAAATTACCTATACTTTGATGGAGAATCAACGTTTTGTAATTTCCATAGAGAGCAACAGGAAGGATCAGACGTACTGTAGCTAGTTTAATAAGTCAAGATATTTAGAGGTTTTCTTAATCTCTGCGTCTCTGCGGCAAACCTGCTCCTGACTTTACGTACTTCCTGGTTCGTGTCACCAGCACCAATAAGCCGTCGTTCTCTTTCAGAGGAGACGGCTGAGCACTTCCTGCAGCAGGTGGACAGCGCCTGCGTCTTCTGGAACGCCAGCACGCGGTTCGCCGACGGCTTCCGCTTCGGACTGGGTGAGCCGAGTTTGGTTGCCTGTTTTCACTGCGCGGGTTGCCAGTCAGCTTGATTTTAGTATTTCTTTTTTTTTTTTTGGCACCATGAAGGTCACACTGGATAACTAATCAGCTCTTATCCAGTATTTGTTCCTAAACTGTGGAATAGTTTGTCATTGGCAAAGTTTGCCAAATGACATGAAATGAAATGTCTGCCTGAAATTTCTTCTCTTTTGCTCTGCGTTTATCACTGAGACCATCTGGTCTTTACTGGTGTTAGTCTCTCAGTTCTGCTAAAACGAGTTTTGCATTAAGTTTGCATAGTTTTTGAAAAGTGTTTGCAAAAAGTGTTTGATTTTCAAGCCTTATGCTCAAAGCTCCCATATTCGACCCATTTTAAAAATCCTCATCCTTCATCCTGGACTCCAGTGCAACATTCTTTGTGTAAATAGATCCACAGAAAAAAAACAGCATATTTAGCCCTGTGTTTGCAGCCTCCTGCGAAACGTGAGGCTGCAAATGTTTGGAAGGAGACAGAATCAAGGCAGTTTCAACACCTGGCCGGGGGTTCTGGCTGTCACTTACCCTAGGGTGAGGTATTGGGGACCTTTGTGACATCACAAGGTGCCCATTCCCAGAACTGTATGTTTTAGAGCACAATTTTTTTCCCATCAGATTATCAAACTTTTTATACAATATTAAACTTTTAACCGTTGATTTCTAAGTGTTGCACAAGATGAACCGCTGTCTTGCTGGTCTCCGTCCGCAGGAGCCGAGGTGGGTATCAGCACCGCTCGGATCCACGCTCGCGGCCCAGTGGGCCTGGAAGGGCTGCTGACCACCAAGTGGGTCCTTAGAGGCGACGGTCACACGGCGGCCGACTTCTCCGAGAGCGGCACCATGAAGTTCCTCCACGAGAACCTGCTGGTGGGAGAGCCGGCGGCTGGACGGAGGGACAGCAACTAGACCGCAAGCCTCCAAGCAGTCATCGGGACTGGACGAGCTGCGTCTGTGTGTGTGTGTGTGTGTGTGTGCGTGCTCTCCCCGCTCACAGCTGGATTTGGGCAGAAGCCTCCGGAAGCCTCACGATCTGACTGACCTGTAAAAACCACAGCGGCAACCTGCTTGATCGGCAAAACACAATCAAATGACATCTTTTACCAGCCCAGTGTTGGATTTTCACCAGCTTTGTAACTGTAAAGAAGAAGGAGAACAGAAGTGTGATCCTCAATCTGAAGGAGGGATTTTTTGAGTCAAGAACGTCACAGTTTCTACCTCAACACGAGAGAGAATAACTGAGGGAGGAGACGCAGTTTATATCTCAGCAATAACTTATTACACGTTGGCAATCGGTTCAGAAGGTTTGGATCCTTGACCCGAGGCACAGTGAATGGCATCATAGAGTTGTGGGTTAGAGGACGGCAACAGGGTGGGAACCATGCGGACATCATCATCATCATCATCATCATCATCATCAGAAGCTCTTTTTAAAAGATATTGCTGCACAAAGAGTAAAGCACAAGAAAATAGTGAAATAAAAAGATGAATGAAACTAAAGGACACATGAAAGAGACGTTCCAGTGACCCAAGATTTATAAACACCAAACAAAAACAACAAAAAGATGCTCAGGCCGATGGTTTTTATTTGAACTTTTATATCACGTGACGGCTCACTGTCTGCAAAGCTCCTCTTAAATCATGTTCTATCTGCAGGCAGGTTTTCATTTTGCCCAACGTTTGCATTTTATTTCATTTCATTTTGTGAGCTTTAATTGTTTGCAGAAACTGATCCACTCCCCTCCCTCTGTGTCCAGATGAAAATCTAATATAATACATACCAGTATTTGCAATTTCACACAGGGATTTAAACCACTATGCTATATACTACATACATTTGTACAACATTTGGAGCAAATAATTTGCGATTGAGCCGAATCCTGATAAATTAGAGGTTTTCATACGTCGGAATGCAGATTACAGGTTTTGCAACAAACTAAGTTGGAATGCATCAAAGTCAGATCCTTTGTTTTGTTTTTGTTCTTATTTATTTAATCATTGTTGCTGTTGGTGCCCATTTCTTTTCTTTTTGCTTTTCGCCTCTCTGCTTCCCCTCTCGTTGCCTGCGTGTTGCCCAGAGCTTCTGTCAGTGCAGGAGCAGTAATTGACGAGCTGCCGCTGCCTCCTTCCAGCTGGAGGGGAGAACACGACTGCTTTTAAATCAAGCGTTGTAACATTCCAGCCTGCGATCTCATGCACACCTAATGATTGTTTACGCTTGTTTAATAGCAATATCGGAGAATTAAAAAGAAAAAAATGAATATTTTTGTGCACGCTTTTCCTTCTTTCTTTGATTTTTTTTTTTGGGGGGTTGCTTTTAGTTGCATTGTTGAGAATCTCGGCTCATATCTGCCTCTCTGTCCTGGCTCCAGTGTTTCTACTTTCACAAAGAACACAAATTAATGGTGGGGGAGAGAAGAAAAAAAAATCGCACTGATCTGAAAAAAAAAAAAAAGTCTAAAAAGGGCCTTTTTAAAGTTGCCCATAGGGGAATTCACATTGCTAGAAGTGGGGCAAAGAAGATGGAAGACAATACTATAGAGGTTTAATTATCCAGCCATCAGAAATGAAAGGAGGGAGAAGAAGAAGTGAGACTAATAATGGAATCACAGCCTTGTGTTCTTGGTTTCGTCTTTCTCTCTCTTTGCCGGCATCTAAAGAATTCATACTCCAAAACGCACTACTTACCCTTCAATCAGCTCCCCGTCACCGAGTCCAAAGGGTTCAGAGATGAAGCGGCAGACAAATCTCAAATCTCTCGCTTTTGTCCCCCCGTTTCTTTCTTTTTTTTTTTTTTTAATGTGTGAAGTGATTGAAAGTATCGTCTAAATGACTGGAGGTAGAGTCGCAACAATCCAGGGACGCCAAGCGTTGCCCGTTTGATGCACCCGCTTGTATTTTACTATATCGCGCTCATCAAAGTTGTTTTTCTGGCACTTAACGGAAGCTTTCCAGGTGAAAACGCGCTCTTACCGCCGTGGCTGCCGCTGTGTTTGCGCAGCTTCCCGGGCCGGGTCGTACGTCGAGGACTGTTTCGGTTATTTTCGATAAAGAAGATTTGAGCTGGCGGGCTGCAAACCTAAAACCCTCCACTTCAGAACATTGTGTGAATTCCGCGGAAGCGACTTGCTGCATGTGAATCCTTAAATTCCCTGCAAATTGGTCTTTCTCAGTTGCTAATGATGGTGTTATGGGGTTGCTGACCCCTCGTCTTCAGATTTTTCTTTTGAAAAACTGAATCTAAAGTATAATTTCAGCGACAGCGTGGACAGGAAGTGCAACCAGGAGAGTTTGCACAGTTTCCAGGTTCTGCTGCTTCTAATGGGAAGTTTAACCTTAAACTGGCTGCGGGCTGATTCTCTGCAGCTGCCAGTCAATCTGCTTTGCTCTCTCTCTCTCAGCGAGGTTACCGGCTGAAGCCACTGGTGACTTTAAATTAACTTCTGACTGGCAGTCAGTAAATTTCCTCTCATCTCCTCCCTGACACCTCCCGACCCCCCCACACCCTCCACTCCCCTGGCCCCGGGACCCCGGCTGTACGATTCCCACGTTGCTCTCTGTTGACGCCGCTCTGTCTGCACCGCCGTCCGTCGACATGAAATGCGGATGATGAGGGCAAATCACCGGACTTGTGCAGCAAGAGCTGACAGTCCTTTAATTGGACATTACTCAAGGCCAAAACTCGTATTTCTTGCCGCACTTGATCTTAAGAGACTCTCAAACGCGCTCCCCGCTGGGCTTCAAATTTTTCCGAATCAATAATTAATGGTCAGTGTTATTTATTCATGTGTATCTTTGCCAATTACGCGCCGTCTAATTAACAATTTCAATAATTGATATTTGTTTCTGAGAGGGCTGGGTATCTCGGCCTGATGAAAAATGCATGAGCGGGGATGTGGACGGGGTTTTTGTTTTTTGTTCTGAGAGAGCTCGGCGCTCGGGGCTAATACCAGGCCACTTTGACTCCGACTCTTTGAGTTGGCACCGGCCCTGTGATGTGGATCTAATATGGGCATCTTTCATGGACCCAACGCGCCTGCTGTGTACCATGTGATCTCGTAAAGACTACTACACGCTCATCCTCAGATAGCCTCTCTCTGCCCTTTAATATCCCTCTTCAAAGGAAACCGGCTTCTGTTTCCTTGATAATTTTCTCTTTTGTGTACGCAGGATGACAATATCGCGGCAAAAGTGTGGAAACTCGCGGTCTTACTGGGACCTCGGCGGGCTCCAATCCCACATCTTGGTCTTGCGGCTTGATGAAACCCGAGTTCAATTTCCATACTAAAGAGAGAGAGAAAGTCCTCAGATTTATGAAACGCCATACCCACCCTGATCTTTTTTCCCCCTCCCTCATTCTGACAGCTGTAGTAGTCGGTGGAACATTCACAAAGGCCGCCTTTAGTTGGCTTTCATCAAGATTTCGTTTATTGTGATTCCAGCAGGACGGGAGCGGGGGTGGGGGGAGGAAAGGGCGGGGTGGGGGCGAGGCAAACCATTTTTTTTTTTTTTTTTTTAACTTGCGGGACGACCAAAGAGGCAAAGATGGAGATCACGCTTTCGGTGGTGATTTGGGGAAGGAACTTTTTTTTACTCAACAGTGCACAAACAGCAGACACACCCAAAGAACCTCCGTCGGCGGAAAACGCGCAATAGCGTTTCAGGTGCTTAGCGGGGAGAGAGGGAGGGGGAGGTCGACGGGATCAGTTGAGGTCGGTGACGCGTCTCAGGGAGCCGAAGGTCGGGCTGGTGCTGCCCCACTCGCTGTGCCTCCTGTACTCGCCGGGACGCAGGAAGTACTGGCGCCCCCTGTAGTTGGGGTGCTCGTGCAGTATCCAGTAGCCCTCCATGACGTTGACGGAGGAGATGTCGCGGGTGTGGAATCGCTCGTGCAGGTCGGGGCAGTCGTCCTGCAGCTCCAGGTTCTGGCCGCCAAAGTCGGACTGCTCGAAGATCTTCATCCTGTAGTTGCCGTTGTACTGAGGGAGCAGACGAGCGAAAGAGAGAAAGCAGAGATTTGTTTTTGCCCGTTGCAGGAAGCTCGAACGTGATGAACAAGATGACGTGATTTCATACCCAAAGTTTCTTTCCCCTCTATTTCACAATGTCCTTGTTTATTGTCCCCCTTTTCCTTCTACTTTCGCCTCATTTCCAGTTATTTTTTTATCTTAGCACAGTTATGGGTCAATCCAAAATAGGTACTGGCACCACGAGGTGGAAACAGTAGGACAAGGCTGGGCAACTAAATGCTCCCCGTTGAGCACCGACACACATACACAGACACACCAACACCAAGCCGGGGATGAGGGGGACTCACAGGTGGGACCATACGGCAGGAGCGGATGCAGTCATTGAAGCCGGCCCAGCGCTGGTAATTGGGGTACTCGCCCTTGTGCAGCATGTACTGGTAGCCGCCGTAGTTGGGCTTCTCGTAGGCCACCCAGCAGCCGCCGTCCACCCGGATGGAGTTGCAGCGGCTGAAGTGGCTCTGCATGTCGGGGCAGTCGCTGCTGCAGTCATAGTGGCGGCCCTGGAAGTTCCTGTCCTCGTAGAAGGTGATCTGGTGCCGAGGGAGGCGGTCACTCAGTGTGTGTGTGTGTGTGTGTGTGTGTGTGTGTGTGTGTGTGTGTGTGTGTGTGTGTGTGTGTGTGTGTGTGTGTGTGTGTGTGTGTGTGTGTGTGTGTGTGTGTGTGTGCGCGCGCGCGCGCGCGTTTAGAATCAGAGACATTTTTGCTACCGTTCTTACTTTCATATGCATTTTTGTTATGCTGCAGTTGGTGTCTTATTGCAAATATCAGTATTGTACAAACATTGCATGAATTGCAGACCCACATTATGAATCAGGTACAAAATCAAACGAGCTTTGTGGTCACACTTTTTTAACAGATACACAGTTTTAGCTGTTAAAAATGTTTTTGTGAGTTGATCATCTGTTCTGTGTCTATTGATTGTGTTCATAATTTGTAAGCGTTAGCCTGACTTTACTTTTAACCACCATTTATAAAGTATGACTGCAAGATCAATATGCAAATAACCTTGCAAAAACTATGAGTAACTGTTTATGTATTTGTGCCGGATCAATACCTTATAAATTATTAATAAAGTGTGTAACAATACTATACTAATGCTAAGTGTCTTTGCATAACATGTTTTATAAAATATTTATATTATTATTTTATTATTATTGCTGCTATTTTACTGAGAGACCTGCCTTCTTTTTTCATGATAAATCAGTCAAATAAATCAAGGCCTGACAATAAAACTCTTTCCAAGCCTTGTGATGTTGCTGTTTCCCGAAACATTCGTCTAGTTTTACTCTTTTTTTGTTTGTAGCAGATTATTAACGTGGCCTTTAGACATCTGGCGAAACTGCGAGTTTCTGCAACGTGGATCAGCAGGGTCACACTGCAGCAGAAAGCAACACTCTGTGAGTGTGTAGATGTGGACGCTGCACACTTACCTTGGCCATGGTGACTGACTGTGTTGAGGTTGGACCAGGCTGGATGCCCACAGGTCCTACACCTCTTTATAGACCCGGTTGGCATAGTTTTTTTTTTTTTTTTTTTGCTGGTCTTTCTTTTGCGAATGTGACACAAAGCTTTGTGGTGTCAGCACAGCGATGCCCTGCCGTCTGGGGTGTGGAGGGTGTGGGGGCAGTGGCGTGGGCTTTGGCTGGCTGGCTGCAGCGGCCTCTTTGTCTCTGTTAAATCTCCGCCTGTCAACGGACACAACAAAATACTGTACAATGGCACTTTTTCTTGCCCGCAGACAACAAGGGCTGCAGCGCCTGGCCTTTGTTGGCACAAATGCCAGAAACTCAGCAGCTGCCTTTTCATTACAGATTTTCGCAAAATAAAAGCGATATTTCTAAAACGTCAACAGCGCGCAATTGCGATTACGATTTGTGAAGCACATAAGCTGTAATTACGTTTTTTTGGTTACGTTTGTTAGCTGTCAACAATGGCTGTTATATTTTTCTCTTTGATTACTTGTAAAAATGTATTTTGTCTCCTCATCCGTCCAAACATCACATGCTATTTTCACTAGAAGTGAACTGGCATGTGACCCTGCATGGTGTCGTGCAAATGTGAAAAAAAAGTCTTTCCATGACACTTTTTCGATAAACCTCTGTATCGATACGTCTGAAAACCACCTCATGAGAGCGTCAATCTTTTAGAGATATTTGAGAGTTGTTTAGGTGTTTCCACTGCCAGTTTTTTATTGCGATATTTATGTTTTGCGCAACTCTAGGGGTAATAGAAACGCAGCTACTGACTGGTTGGCTTAGGTTGGGAGAATGAAGAGCAAGGCAAAGAGATTATCGTCATTACTACTATTATTATTAGGTATTTATTTACTTATTGCAATAGATTCTGATTGCATCACCCAGCAGATGTTTGAAGATTCACACCTCATGCTTTGAAATGTTTCCCGTCTGGGTTTTTCTTTCCCCTTTCATGGTAAAACAGGGGAAAAGTTCTCCGAGAGGAATGAACACACAGACCACGTTGCCATTTGAAAAATCACATCTTTAATGTCAACACTTCACATGAGAGTCCTCATCCTCCTGAAGGAGCCCACCATGGGGTTGTGGCAGCCCCACTCGCTGCAGGCCCGGTACTCTCCGGGGCGCAGCACGTACTGACGCCCCTTGAAGTTGGGGTGCTCGTAGAAGATCCAGTAGCCCTCAATGATGTTGCAGGAGTAGATCTCCCGGGAGCGGAAGCGCTCGGTGACGTTGGGGCAGTCGTCCATGAACTCCATCATGTGGCCCATCAGATCAGGCCTGTTGTAGATCCTCATCTTGTAGGATCCTCTGTACTATGGGGGGAGGAGGGGGACAAACCAGCGCGTCATTATGGCGCCCCCTGGCCGAGCGTGGTGGACCCCCCCGGAGAGTTTTTTTTTTTTTACTCCAGCCTCCCGACACGACCCTGCTCTCTCCCTTTCTCCCTCTCTCTCTCTCTCTCTCTCTCTCTCTCTCTCCCTCTCTCTCTCCCTCTCTCTCTCTCCCTTTCTCTCTCTGTCTCTCGCTCTCTCTCTCTCTCTCTCTCTCTCGCTCTCTCACTATGAATTCCTGCGAGTGCTTCCTCCTACTTTGTTTCTTGAAGCAAACCGCAGATGAGGATGAGCAACAGCTTCTTTGGAGCGTGACAGAATTAGTTTTCTCTCTCTCTCTCTCTCTCCCTCTCTCTCTCTCTCTCTCTTTCTCTCTCCCTCTCTCTCTCTCTCTCTCTCTCTCTCTCTCTCTCTCTCTCTCTCTCTCTCTCTCTCTCTCTCACTCTCCTTCCTTCTTCCTTCGACTCCCCAAAGTCCCAGAAACACTCAATGTGCCTAACAGAATTAGAATGAAGGCGGTGGCGGCGGCGGGTCTTATGGGGGGTGTATCATATTCCTTTTAAAGGCTGACTGGAGGCTCCTTGTGGGCTTTTGCAACACAGACTTTTAAAGCTATGACCTGCCTAAGTTATCTGCAAATGACATCAAACGGGAGGGATGTGGGGGGGGGGTGAGGGAGGTTGGGGGAGTGCTGTGATTGACACCCTGTTCTCTAAAGCGGCATTTGATGTGCGAGGTGAGCGTAGTGGTGGGAGGGGCCTGCCTCTCTGCCTCTCTGCCTGTCTGTCTGTCTGTCTGCCGGCGTGACTGACTTACCGGGGAGAACATCTGGCAGGAGCGGATGCAGTTGTTGAAGCCCATCCAGGTGTGGAAGTCGGGGTACTCGCCGGGGCCCAGGATGTACTGGTAGCCCATGTAGTGCGGCTTCTCGTACGCCACCCAGTTGCCCCCGCTCACGCGGATGGAGTTGCAGCACCGGATGTGCCTGAAGGTGTCCATGCAGTCGCTGCTGCACTCCCAGTGGCGGCCCTGGAAGTTGCGGCCCTCGTAGAAGATGATCTCGAGAAGGAGAGGAGAAGCAGGGAGAAGAAATTGTAACAACTCTTGAAAAAGCGGTTGCAGTACCTATGTTTAGACTGCAGGGGCCACTGCTTCCCCTTTTTGGAACAAACTCGATCACTTTTCCACGCGTCACACTGGCCCTGCTCGACTAGATTTTTTCTTATTTATTTATTTATTTACTTATTTATTTATTTATTTACCCTCCCCTCCCCCACCACCTCTCGAGCTAACTGTCAGCGATTCAAAATTTAGAGAGGCGGAAATCGCTGCCAAAAAATACAAGTGACCTGACACACTCACACGGCACAACAACTCGTCTCCCCCCCCCCTTTAAACACCTGCTCGTGCACTTTTCCATTTAAAAACAAACCTCTCAAGCCAGACCCTGCTAGCTTCTTTTTTTTTTCCTTCTTTTTAAATTTATGTGTTTTCTGCCGCTAGTATTCCCCCTGCGGTGAAAAAAAAACTCCTCCGCCGGCACTGATCGCTTCCCCTTACGCGACAAACTCGCCGATGTTCCTCTGCCTCTTTTTTTTCTTCTTTGTTTTTGCCAAACCTGCGATGGCGTCGGTTGCACGGCGAGCTCATACCTTTCCCATGGTCACAGGATGTGGATGTTGGACGTACCACGGAGCCCTGACCCACGTGCGGGTGCTTTTATACTCTCAGTCAGAGGCGTCAGAGGCCTCGTCAGCCGCCAGCGACTCTTTACCTTTTTTTTTAGACGTCCGCCGCTGTTCCCTTTGTCCGCCTGCCGCACGGGTGACTTATCTCCTACCTGCTAGAGTTTACCTATAGAACTGGGAGCCCCCCCTCACCACACACACACACACACACACGCATACAAACACCATGCGAGTGCTATTCTGTGTTTGTATGACTATTTGCCCTGCCGTGACTTTGTGACGCTGCCTTTTGAAAAGGCGGCACAAAGGCCCTTTAGGTGTGTGGCCCCTCGCTGACAAAGCCCTTAAAATGTACAGTAGGTTTGGTTTCTTTGTTGTTGTGTGTTTTTCAGAGGCTGGAAAACATTCTTCGCAGTGGTTTTTATTGCACGCCTGGTGATCTGCTAGATTTCTTCTTTTCCTCCGTCCCAGTTTGAGCGCGTCGGACTTTTGATGCTTCTCTCAACGCTTCGGACCTTTGGTTTGATTCTAATTCAAATTCCCCGTCGAGGAAAAACGCTGTTTGCGAGCGCCGACGAGCGCGTCAAGGATCACTTCTGATGTAAACCGCAATGATCTGCGCTCTTTTCTTTTTGTAACACTTCCATCGCCTGCAGTGGTGCTGTGATGCCAGACGTGACTGACCTGCTCACAGATGGACGTACACGTCGACGCGCTTTAGTGTTTCTACGTGTGATATAAAAAGGGAAACAGTGGGAGGGAGGGGGGGAGGGGTGGGGGGGGTGGTGGTGGAGGGGAGAGTATGTAAGTTTGAGCGTTTGTAGAAAATCATAGATGTTTTTTGCCGTCAGTCCTTTGGCTTGTAGAGCATCGCCCACAGCAGCCGACACAGAGGGGAGCGGGTGGTGGGTGGGGGTAGGAGGGGGGGGGGGGGGAGGAAAGGGGGGGAGGAAAGGGGGGGGGGGAGGAAAAGGCCAGAAAGAGCCGCCGCCGCCGCCATCATGCATTGTGTTTTTCCAAAAGCCCAGCTGATGCCCGAAAGGTCACTCTCATCCTTTTGGCCTTTTATCAGCCATAAAGGGCCCCGTGCCTGCTGCCCACTTTGTGTTTGCAGTTTTTTTCTGCACGGGACAAATGTTTTTTTCACCAAAAAGAAAAACCGGCCATTATGTTCCCACGCGAAGGGGAGAAAAAAAACAAAAACACCGCCCCACACTTGCCGCTGCCGCCGCCGCCACCGCCGCCGCAGCGTGACACTGTTTCAGTGTTAAGGAACGGCGTTGATAGGCTTCGGGCGCCTTTGATCACTCATTGACTTGAAACTCTCGCAGGCTTCAGAGGCTTTCATGCTCTTTTTCCATGACATAAGTAGATCATTGATACGCTTTCATCACAGCGTGCAGCGTAATTGTGGCAGATTATCAGATGCGGCGACGGCGGGTTTTGTTTTGCCAGTTTCCGAGCAAGTGTTTACTCCTCATCGGAAGGCAGCGGAGGAGGGGGGCGGGGGGGGATGTTTTTTTTAATTCATTTCTGTATTTATTTATTTTTTCAATCAGAACATATGAGGAGCAAATGTTTAGATTCCCCCTCATTCATAGATGAATGATTTCTTTCATCCTGCCCAGTACACTCGGTCCTGATGCGAGGGGGGGGAATGGGGGTGAGAGGAGCTTTTTTTCTGGGGGGCGGGGGGGTGGCAGAGAATGGGGGCTCTATTGTTTGTTTGTTTGTTTGGGTTGACGCGTTACTTTCTCCGATGTTGACCTTTAACCCTTGCATCGAGAAAAGAGCACCGCCGAGGTGTCATCGCATCCGCACGTGCAAATTTATCATTATTATCTTTCTAATTGTTTTTCACCAGTGCGGAGCCTCCAACTGCAACCCCCCCTCCACCCCTTCCCCACCCCCCCGACTCATTATTCAGGACCTCGGCTGGCTGCGTTCCTCCGCTGGCTTCCAGGGGGGAACCTTGTTTCACAGGCTCTCAAATGATCATCTTTAGCTGTGCTACAAGACATCTCCTCCCCACCCTGAAGGGAGAGGGAACATCACAGAGGCCCTCGCCTGCCTCCTCGGTTCCCTCTGGAGGAGAAGAAAGCTACCCGCTGCGGAGCGTTCCACTCTTCATCTCGGAATGATGGAAGAAAAGGGAACGGAGCAGGGGAGCCGCCGCCGCCGCTGCTGCCGCTGCTGCTGCGGCTGCTGGAGGAGGAGGGGGGGGAGGAGGAGGAGGAGGAGGAGGAGGAGGAGGAGGAGGAGGTAGAGGAGGCAGTAGTGGTGGTGGAGGTGGTGGGGGAATAGAATTGCAGCTCCATTGTGTCCGAGGATCTCATTGTGCAATCTGTGTAATCGCGTGGGAGATGACGACACTATTAGCCCGCAGAACGGCAGCCAGTTGGGGACCTTGCTGACTGATGTGCCGCCCCGCAGAGAGCGTGAAAAAACTTTGACAGATAGCAACGCCAGAACTAGTTAACTTGCAACCTTTCTCTCTCTCTCTCTCTCTCTCTCTCTCTCTCTCTCTCTCTCTCTCTCTCTCTCTCTCTTTCCCATCTATCTGCCGTCCAAAAGTGGAAAAAAAACAACAAAAAAAAAACACCACCAGCCACCAGCCACCACACTGCTTTGGCTGATACCTAATTATAATGTGAATGTGCAATTCAGTCCGTCAAAACACATTTCCAGGTCAGAGGAGACTTCTTTCAATTTGGAAAAAAACAAACCATCTCTGCCTTAATCCAAACTGCCGCGTCTTTGACCCCGCCATATACAGAAACTCTCACCCCGACAATGTTGCGTGTGGAGATAGCAGAGCAGCTGTGCAGCTCGCCGCCTCCAATGTGCTCTTTAACTAAACAGCCGTTACAAAAAAAAAAAGACACCGTCGTTCCGGGGCTGTAAACAAGGGGGTCCGTGTGAGTTTTGCTCCTGAGAACCGGCTAATCTGGTGCTGAAAATGTGGTGTGATCGGGAACGGCGCTCGCCAAATATATATATATTTATAAAGAGGGAGAGAGAGAGAGAGAGAGAAACAAGCCTCCAATGACGGGAGTAGAATGAGGACCTCTCTTTTGCTGAGAGATCATCCTCTCCATTCTTTGGGTGGGAAAATCTCCAGGCTCGCCGCCTCTCTTGTCCCTGCCAGCGCCGGGGCTCTATCGGGATTGCCAGACGCAGGAGCCACTATGAGCCGGTGCCAGGGCCAGGATTTACCGCGATGCGTCTGATGTGCTCCATCTTTCTGCTGGGGGATAATTAAAAGAGGAAATGGTGTTGGAAGAACAGAGTCAGTGGGGTGGAGGCTGGTGGTGGTGGGCAGGAGGAGGCAGCTTGGACTGAGCAAATGCATGCAGCTGTCAATTATGTTGAGTTGTTGATATGCTGTTTGGTTTGGTTGCTTTTTTTGTTGTTGTTGTGTTTTCC
This sequence comes from Nelusetta ayraudi, assembly GCF_046127955.1. NCBI lineage: Eukaryota > Metazoa > Chordata > Actinopteri > Tetraodontiformes > Monacanthidae > Nelusetta > Nelusetta ayraudi. The sequence continues at coordinate 129,541 of NW_027466178.1, read as the reverse complement.
TCCTTCTGTCTGGATGTTTCAGCTGAAGCGTTTGCCATCAGAATTTACTTGTAAAGTTTCCTGTAAATCCCTCAACTCCCAACATGTAATTACAATTTTCACTTTTTATTAAGAACGACTCTCCGCAATGAAATCACACATAAGTTTTTGGTTTTTCATTGTTTTGTTTTTTTGTGTGTTTTTTCTGGACTCGGACGCCTCCCAAACCTTCATTTAGTCGGAAGTGGCGAGGAAACATTTGCAAACGTCCACAAATTCACCAATTTTCTGGAAACTGAGGATTTCCAAGAACTAAATGGGAGTGCAGTAGATTTTAAAGGGCCAACATGTCAAATTAGCCCACAGAAAGCAATATTAAAGCGACGTAAACGTCACCCATTGTTTTCTGGCCTACGACTTGATCTCACAACAGCTCGCAGCTGTGATGTCACCAGACTCTGAGCAGATCAGCAGTTCAGGTTCTGGCCCAACTGTAGAAACAAGTGGACCTTCTCATTTATTATTTGCAAATACACACACAATAGTAACTTCAGTGTCTTTCACTCACTAAAAACACTTGTGTGTTTGTCTCCCGTTCACAACAATGAGACTCTATAAATGTTACGCATTCAAATACCTTGAATATTTGAATGAGATGTTTTCTTAAGTTTTCAGGTAGTATTTTAGTGTGTGTGTGTGAGTGTGTGTGTGTGTGTGTGTGTGTGTGCGTGTGTGTGAGTTGTGTCTCGGGGAACTCTGACTGTGAATCATTCAGGGCCTCCTCCTTTATTTGACTAAATCGATTTGAGATGCTCAACCATGTGGCGTGACCCAAGCGTTGCGTTGAGAGAAAAAGACAGAAGGAAAGAGAGAAAGAGAGAGAGAAAGAAAGACAGCGCGAGGACGGAGGGACGGCAGCCTCGCCGGGGGGATCGGAGGCTTTCAGGCGCCTCCTCGTCTCTCCTTCCCTGTTTTGACGCGGCACGTCTCGCGTGCCCCCGATGCTTTAAAGGTTTAAAGAGCAACTTTTTCACCCTGTAATCCAGGTGCCTTTCAAACAAGTCGCTGCTGTTTACTGACACATGACAAGGAAGGGAAAAAAAAGAAAGAGTTCAAGCCCCTCTCATCTCCCCGGCTTACAAGACTGCAGCTCACCTCGGAGGCTGCTGCCGCGCGCCCCTGAACAAACAGGAGCAGGCGCCGCTGCCTTTCAGCCGCGCGCCACATTTCTAATCAGATGTGATGCTGTTGTTCACTTCCTCAAATTTGCCATCAAAGCAAATGTGTTCTGACAACAGCGAGTGACAAGTGCACCAGAGGAGAGGCGGCGAATCAGCCCTTTTTCACACCGCGTATCAATTATTGATCGTGTTGCACCTCCCACACCCCCACTCCCACCATCCCACCCCCCACCCCTCCAACACCACCTTGCCGCTACCCCAGTAAAGGCAAGCAAGGCTACCCTGCGATAATGAAATACATCAATTTGGAAAAATAAATAATAAACCGGGGGAGGGTCGGCGGCTCCATTGTTGCGGCGGCTTGATTGACTGGCTGCACATTTTCCTCATTGGCAGTCAGGCGCATCAAAGCGCCGCTCCTCTTATTGCCCAAGGCCACTTGCAATTTATTTAGAGGAGCAGCGCCGCCGTCCCAGCAGGTAACATCATTGGGGCCGAGACGTGCGGGATAATCACGGCTTTGAGGTGCCCCTCAAATCCCAGCGCGGCTGCCGGCCGGCCGGGCCCCATCGGGCTGCGTCCCTCTGGAGGAAATATATGCGTAGATATGAATCTATATATAAATATGTGATTGTCCTCTTTATTGAGCCAAAAATGAAGGAGGGGATGGAGACGAGGCTGCGCTCGCGGCCTTGACTCCTCCAAATACGTTCGATTACCGCAGCGCTCATAGCGAAACATCTCGACGTGTTATCACCATTTGACTTGTTAAATATTTTATCACCACCTCTGAACACAGACTCACACACACGCAGACACACACACACACACACACACACACACACACACACACACACACACAATTAACAACAGGTTTAGACGTGCTTTTTTGCTCCTCTTCATCTGAGGAGCCGGGGGTGGGGGGCGTGGGGGGGTGGGGGGGGGACCTGCAGTGGATGAGGAAAGTCTTTCCTGCGCAGAATTATGTGCAATAAACATGACTGACGGAGACGACTGAACATTAGACCAAATTTAAATGTGAAAAGAAGAACACGAGGAAAGAAAGCTGAGGTCCCCCCTGCACGCGTGGAACAAGTTTTTTTTCGTGCTTCGCACCTTAATCGTGTTTTTCCTCGATTGGCAGTTTTCAAGGCCCTTTTGCCAGCGCGCCACATAAATAATACACAGCGCGCTTTCTTCGGGCTCGTTGTCTTCACAGCACTCATTTTGAAAATAATATAAGTCTCAGGTCGCCTTTCTTACCAGTTTCAGTTAAAACAAAGCGTGTCTTCATCTCACCATTAACAATTTGGTTGCCGGGAAACATTGGAAGAGAAAATTCACAGGAGATTGATTCTTGTCAGATTAGGAGAAATTATTGTAACAAGCCATGCGAACAAAGAAAGTGAAAATATGTTTTATTACCCACTCAGTGCGAGTGAGGTTGTTTTTTTTGTGTATGTTTGTTTTGCAGCTGTTGAGTTGTTGAAAGAAGAGAAACTTGATTCAGGCAAGGCTGCGATAATCTACAGCGGAAGCCCTCTTTGAGAGGATGAATATAAAATTAAAGCTATGTGTTTATGTAAATGAGTCTGATTGATCTCATGAAGAAATGTGATGGGACTCCGCTGATAAGACAGCGATGTAATATTATGTGAAATAGGATTTTCTCTTTTCGTACAAGCAGCTTTGTGGGAAGAACATCTTCTTTGGAGTATCTTTATGTTGTTGTTGTTGTTGTTTAAAAAAAAGATGAAAAGTTAATTAGTCTTTCTACGTATTGACAATCTGTCTCGTTGAAACGTCTATTGATTTTGCACACGTGGAGAGAAAATCGTGGACTGTTAAAGTCAGAGAAAATAAAACAAATACTACAATAAATGAGTGTTAAGATGTAATATGAGGAAACTTTGGGGTCTTCCAGAGCAGCAGCGACTTGCAACAAATGAATAATTAAATAATTGGCATTTAAAAAAAAAAAATCTATTCATTTTTCTCCTATCAGTGTTGTCGTCTCTTCATGACAAGACTATTAATGATTCAACAAGCCATCACAATCAATGTGACTCACTCCACTTGCTTTATTTTTTCTTTAAAACTTGCCCAAAACATTTTTTCTTCTTCCCTTCAGTACCTCCGTCGCATTTCAGCTGCTCATCTTTCATCTCTAACAGTCGCAGCAGATTGTCCAGTTTTGTTTGTTTAAAAAAACAAACAAAAAAAAAAAAACACACACACACACGTTTGCAAGATAATTCCAAACACTAGAGGGCACTAGAAGCCAAAGCATGGCCTCCCTGCAGGGCGGCTCTTTGAAAGTTGTGTTGTCGACCACAGTCGCATCCCTGCCAGCGGCTTGTACGCGTGTGTTTTGCCAGCGCGCGTACGTTTGCTGGGCGGCCTGGGCGCACGCGGACACGTGTTTCACAGCGCCGCGCGTTCACGCGGTTCAGCGCACCGACACGACCTGTCGGCCACACGCTGATTGCGCGCGTGTTTTTTTGTTTTAGTTTAGTTTTTTAGTTTTTTTTTTTTCTGGGAGTGAGACACACACACACACACGCACACGCACACACACACACACGCGCACACACACGCACACACACAGGTGCACGCTCGCAGGTTGATGTCAATTCTGCCGGGTTTCAAACAAGCTGCAACTGGCCACACAAACACAGACGCACGCGGCGAGGTCACACAGTGTCTCGGACAATGAGTCGTTTGCTTTGTAGGTAGTTTCAAGCCGGGTTTTTTTATTTTTTTATTTATTTTATTGAACTGCAGATGTGGACGCCGGCTGAAGGATCAGTGCACAAACTGCAGGACTGCTGCGGCGGCAGCTCCTCCCATAAGTTCTGGCACGGCGAGCGCCTTTTTTGTTGTGGCCCATTTACGCTGTTTGTTTTCGCGGCAGCGGCGGCAACAACGGACGGCGTCTTTGTGTCTCGCCAAACCATCTTTTGAAACCTACGTCCTCCAGCCGGTGTGAACGCCGGCCTGATTGGCGCCGTGGCCAACGGTCGAGGCAGGACCGGTTCACGCAGGAAACAATGAGCAGGAGAAACTGGGGGGGGGGGGAAGTACAAACTAAATTGAGTTGTCCGTTTCCTCGTTAGCGTGGGGAAGCTACAGATCTAAGATTTATCAGCTTGGCAGCAGGAGAGAAAAAGGCTCCAGTCCCGCCGGGAGTTAATTGAAGGTGCGGCAGAGACGGAATCGGCAATGTGTCGTTAACAATCGCTCGCTCGCTCGCTCGCTCGCTCGCTCGCTCGCTCGCTCGTGTTTGGCGTCAGAGGACGAGGTGGAGGAGACGATGCAAAGGAGGCCCAGCTGGAAGCCCCGGAGGAGCGGCGGCAGCGGCGGAGGCGTCCCTGGACGGAGGCGAGGACGGAACCTCGGCAGAGTCCCTGGAAGACCGGCAGCTCGGCTCAGGGGACTCCAGAGCGAATTAAAAAACAATGAAGCACCGAGGGGGAAAATCTGAAGCCACTTCCCGTCATCAGACCCACATTTCTCCACTGTTTTGCTTTCAACTTTCTGCTTTTTTATTGTTGTTCTTATTATTATTATTGTTATTATTATTTCTTCTTCTTCTTCTTTCCCTCCCCGCTTCTTCTCCCTCCGCACGGTTGTTTTCTAGTTTGTTTTCCATCCGCGCTCCTCTGGCTGTCGCCGAGCGCTACAGCCACTTTCAAAGGCGCCGCTGTCACGCGCCGCCTTTGAGTCCCGTTTGAAATTTTAACGTACATGTTGTCAGGGTGCCGTCAGGAGTGATTGACAGGTCCGTCCCAGAGCAACACCGGGCTCGGCAGGCTGGCTGTCTTTTGTCAGCGGCAGCCGAGGAGAGGCAACAAAGAGAAGAGGAGCAGAGGAGGAAAGAACACACATAAATAAAACAAAACTGCTCTTACCCATTTCTCAATAAAAACCAAATTAGATTAATCTTAAGGCGGAGCCAGGCGGGAAGGCAGGCGGCAAGGCAGGCAGTCGCAGGGAAAAGAAAAAAAGACTTGATATTTTTCCTCCCGCTTTGTTCCACCGCCATTGATGGCGCTCTGCTTAACGTCGTCTCAACAGGACACCAAAGGCAGCAGAGGCTGTTGAGGTGCGTAAGAAGCCAGCTGTACGCGTTAGTGTTCATTATCGCCCCCTCTTGGATGCGGAGGAATTTCCAGAGTAAAGTTTGTTTCCGAGCTTTGAGAGGCTACTCGTGACGTTTGGCTTGAAGCACCGCTGGCGGAGGTCGAGGTTCCAGCGGTGGAGGCGGTGGAGTCAAATCACCGACGTGTTTCCCGCCTGACTTGAGTATTTTCCAGCGGACGGTCGCGACTCGACCCCGAGAGATCCGCTGGTGGCCGTTCTGATCGACCTGCTGCTGGACGCAGGAGTGCTCCCGGTTAGCTTAGTGTGTTTTTCATTTTCAAAGAACATCAAAAACTTTCCAAGACGCAACGTCAATAATAATGCGGCATTATGGGTTGTTATGATAAACTTTGCAGCCTGTTTTCCTGTTCTTGTTTTTTTTTTTTTTTTTGCTGAGCAATTAACTGCCACGACTCTGCTGCGAACGCTTTCTGTGCCCCCCCCCCACCCCCCATGCCCCCATCCCCGTCCCTCCCCCCTTTCTCACCCCCCGCCTCCCCGACAGTCACAGGTCACCTTAAGCCTTGGCAGAGAAGCTGTAATTTCCTATTCGGAGATGAAAACGCCATTGATTACTCTCGGCCTCTTTTGACAATCCCAGAACAAAAGTGCAGGATAAAAATATTCTGCGTAACACGGTCGCTTTGAAATTCATATCAGCTGTCAGCGTCGGGGTCGCAGGGCAGCGGCGCTGGGCTCCGGGCCCGCGGTAGCAATCACCCAGTCTGCTCGAGTGTCTTTGAGCAAGACACTGAATCCTTGCCAGCTCCAGCCTGATCCCTGACCTGCCTTCGCAGCCGGCGCGCAAGCACAAAAGAGACGTTCTCCGGAATAAAATCAGAAATAATGAGAATAGAAATGTAGGTTCGTGTGGAAGTTGCGCGGAAGTTTGTTTGAACGGCGCAGCGGAGCGGCGGCGATTGATTCGCTCGTGTACATGAAAATGAGGGCATTAACAAGTCTCGCCGCTTTGAAAATCAAGGACACCGTCGTCGTCCCGTCTGCCTGTTTTCGCACAAGGAGCCGAGCGGCGGCGGCAGTGGCAGTGGCAGCGGCAGCGGCGGCGGCGGCGGCGGCGACAGGAAATGGAACAGCAAGAACACAACCGAGCGAAGCCGGCGTTGAGCGAGTTGCTCCTGTCAGTCAGGCCCCTCGACGACTGTGACTCCACGAGACGCGAAGGCGCTTGCAGGAGAGCAGGGGGCGCCAGCGAGAGGAAAAGTGGCGGACTGGAAGACGCCTCTGCGTCGACCCAGAGGTCAAGGGTCGTCGCAGTGAGAACAAACTTGAAGCGGGACTGAAGAATTGTAGTTTCAAAATCAATTTTTCAATTCATTGGCTGGTAACAAGGAGAAGAGCAGTGACCCGCCGTTGGCACAGTGCCATCATCTGGCCAAATATGGAACTGCTTTTTGTTTTTTGGGTTGCCTGGCTGGCAACCTCCGGTGAGAACCGGCCTGTCCTCTGATTGGCCACTGCTTTTTACTGCTTCTCTCTACTCTCTCACTGGATCCATAACCCGAACATTAATCCTAAACCCTGACCCAAGCAGACGCCAGTGGGGGGGCGGGACTTTGCTGATCTTTGTTGCAGAAAAAACAACAGCAACAACAAAAATGACACGTCCAGACCTTTGTTTGTTTACTCCTTCTTCCTTCCTACTTCTCGTAGTGTGGCTCGCTAGCAATGTCAAGCGTCATCTAGCTAGCCACAATGCTAATGTAAAGTGATGTGTGTTTGAACAGGGCAGGCAACCAAGGTTATCGAGTCACTATTACAGCTCAGCAGAGGGCGCTGTGTCAGTGGAAGGACTTTAATTTGGAGTTCCTGTTTTTTTTTCCTTTTTGTTTTTTTTTTTCCTTTTTAAGTCAAGTGTGAATGTCAGGAGTTTAGCCGAGTGGAGCAACGCACCAAGTCAATAATTTGCAGTAATTAGAGGAAGATTGTTGGCCGCACACAACTTGTGTCAACAGCAATAGATTGAAATCAGAGGGAGGTGGGGTCGGGGGTGTGGGTGGGGCGGTGGAGGGTGGTGGTTGGAGGGGCTGTGTTGGGGGGGGAGGGGTAATCCCGGGAAAAGGCCGAGGGTTGTGATTGTGCGGCGGAGTGACTCTCACTGGCTCTCTGAAAGGTTAGGCTCTTCCCTCTGCCGGTATCTTTTTTTTTCTTCTTCTTCTTCTTCTTCTTCTTTTTTTTTTTTTTAAAGAAAACACGCCTGCCGTTTGATAACCGCTTGACATTTGACAGTCGTCTCAGACCAATCAAACAGGCGCTTTCATTTTTTTCATGTCGGCCATCTGGAGGAGGAGCGGCAGCAAGGAGACAGAAAGAGAGAGCGAGAGAAAAACATACAGCGATGTCACTTTTCCTCGAGTCTTTCTGAGGCGGCTGCCTTTCAGCGCCGCGGCCGCATCAGATACGGCGAGCGCCCCTCCCGGCCCCCGCCCCCCAAAACCCCCTTAAACCCTCCACCGCACCCCCGCCCTTTTATTTGTGTTTATTTTTCTGCTTTCCTGGACTAAACCAGTCTGCCGAGACCTCATCGCTTCCATCAAGAAAGAGAAAATCCCTTTTTCCACAAAGTGCAAAGTGTCAGCTGCCAGCTCAGCCGCCGCTGCCCGCCACCGCCGCCCGCCACCACCGCCCCCCTCCCCCTACACTTTCCCGCTCTACTCCAGCGTCGGCTCAGCTGGCTTCGCCACTTCGCCGCCGCGCTTCCTCCCTTTGGGGGCGCCGTCGCCGTATCTGTCTTTATAGTTTCAGAATGTGTTCTACTGTAAATTATCAGCGGTGTGTTATCGTGGAGGAGCAGCGCGGAGCTGGCAGGGGGGGGGGTGGCAGGAGGGGTAGGGGTGGCTGGGGGTGGAGGTGTGGGGGGGGGGCAACAAAGCCACCAGTCTCACCGGTTACATAATTCATGTCAGCCATATTCAAATAAAATTTATCACATTGTCAATCATCAAGAAGAAAACGTGTGCCTGCGCGCACAGGGTGTGTGTGTGTGTGTGTGTGTGTGCGCGTGCGTGCGTGCGCGTGCGTGCGTGCGTGCACGAGAGAGCTGATAACTCTGAAGCGATAAATTAATCATTGCTACCATGGGAGCGCGTGAATGAGTGTGTTTAGTCATTCTGTTTGACAACAGAAGGAAACAGTCTATTCCGTGGGGCCGGAATCAAATTTTTCACACTTTTCACAGATAATGTTTCCCTCCTCCCAATGTTTAAAAGATGGAGCCTCGCTCCGGCGGTGGTGGTGGTGGTGGTGGTGGTGGTGGTGGTACGGGCGGGTGGGGAGGTGGTGGTGGGGGGGTAGCGGCTCAAACGTTCAACTTCACTCAAGTAACTTTTGTTTGGCCGTAAACCGGCAGAATTCCGAGTCAAGGAGAGGAACAAAAAAAAAAAAGGAAGAAAAAAAAAAGAAAAGTGCAAGTGGTCCAGAAGTCCTTGATAAAAAATGGAGAAGTGTTCCGGTGCACGACTCCCGCATAAAATTGGACGAGTCTTGAAAATGAAGGCGGCGCCATATGCTTGTTTATGCTTTTCTTTGCAATTATCTGCTACTTGGAATTTTCCTCTGTTGTCCCTCCAAGGATTCTGTCGGCCGCCTTTGAGCGAGCAGCGGCGGCGGCGTTGCGGCGCGTTTTGCCTGATGGTCCCGCTGAAAAAAACAAACAAACTAAAAATAAGAAAAAACAAACTCCAGGTTTCGTTTTTTTTCTTTTTTCTCGCAAACTGTAATCAGGGCGGTTTTCCTCCGTGAGCTGTGATGTATTTTTATCACTCGCGCACGTCCTCAAAAAGCGGCTAGCGCGCTCGCTAACGCTAACCAGTCGGCGCCGTCTGGAGGAGCCCAAGATTTTCCCAGAATGCAGCGGGCTTCCTTCACATGTGAGGAGCGGCTGAATGGATCGGGCGGGGGGGAGGGGGGGGGGGTATTGGCCTGTGAAGTCTGCCAGCCAGGTGTCGAGTGTTTGGGAGACATTGTTTGAAAAAAAGGGGGAAAAAAAGGAGAGAAAAAGTTGTGAGAGGCGGCGGAGGGAGGAAGCGAGCGACTGATTGTGACTCTTGAGCGATTACGAGCGAGAAGGACGTGCGGCGGATAAACAAGTCTGACACGTTTGAAGAGGAAAAAAGAGAAACAGAGGAATTAGAGACGAGCTTCGTCTCTCGTTGTCGAAAGCACCGCAGTTTTTCCCGCCGACGGTCTTCTCGCTCGCCCGCTCGCTCGCTCTCTCTCTAAACGGAGGTATGCCCGGCAACTCTCTCTCTCTCTCTCTCGCGCTCTCTTTTTCACCCCCCCCCTCCCTCCATTTCCTTTCGTCTGGGGCCAAGCTGACCCCCATGTCTTGCACCAGGTGTGCGTTTCCTTCATCCCTCCTCTCCCTCAACCTTCCCCCCCTTCATATTTACACCCCTGCCGCCCGCAATGAATGATTCACTTGCAGCGGCTCCCTTCCTCCACCGGAGAGCGCCGCAGCCCGGCCCGGCCCGGCCTCCATCCCTCTGATCTCGCCGTGTTGTGTAACGCTTGAAAAAAAAAAAAAAAAAACCTTCGACTTCTCCCACTTGTTTCTCTCTGTCTTTATTTCCCTCCACTCTCTCTCTCTCTCTCTCTTGCTCTCTCTCTCTCTCTCTCTCTCTCTGAGTTACATTCAGTATTGACTGTTTATGCTTTTTAATGTTGCGGAGAGGCCCGGGGCTTGCGGATGGGGGGAAAAGCGCTCTTCTTGACACACTTACGCCCCCGTAGTGAACTCTCGCTCCCAGCACTCTAGCAAGTACACAGACCTTCTTCTTCTTCTCCTCCTTCTCCTTCTCCTTCTTCTTCTCCTCCTTCTTCTTCTTCTTCTTCTTCTTCTTCTTCTTCTTCTTCTACCTCCTCTCCTCCTCTTCCACCCCTCCCCGCCCCCCGTCTCTCCATCGCTGCCTCCTTTTTACGCTCTTTGCAACTGGGAGCTCCGCTGAACATCAGCGCCCGTGTTGCTCCACTCCAAAGATCACCTTATGGAAGATTAAGATGCTCAAAATGCTCAAGCAAAATATTTACACAATAACCCCTCCTCCCCTTCCCTCGCCTCCCCTACCCTCCCCTCCCCTCCGCCTCCGCCCCTCCCCACCCTCCTCCTCCCCGCATCAAAGCCGAGGCGGTGCAGTTGAGTGCAGTGATCTCGGAGGGGGTGTTAGAGGGCGCCAGAGAGCGCAGCAGCCACCTCTGAGCGGCGACGGCCTCGCTCGACTCTTGACGGGGGAACAAAAGTGACCTCTCCATCTCCGGGTCGCTCTGTGTATCTTCCATCTGTCAGCCCACCTTCAGATCCACTCTTGACTCAGACTCTCTCCCTCTCTCCCTCTCTCTCTCTCTCTCTCTCTCTCTCTCTCTCTCTTTCACACACACATACTTGGTTTTGCCGATCGATGGTGCGCGAGTCTCTGCAGCGCCGCTGCGATGATGAAGAGTGACTACCGACTACTGCGGCTGAGGCCTTAATATAAACACGCTGACTTAAATAGCCGCTTTGTCTGCCAGTGTGAGTTTATTTCTCTCGCCAGGTGATGCATTTCTTCCCTGAGCGCGCCGTCCTCGCTTTGTGTGGGTTTTTCCTCCGCAGACGAAGCCATTTGTAGCCTGCGCGTAGATTGGAGGTCGGTCGGGGTCCCTCTCCGCAGGCCCGGAGTGACAGGAAGCTGCCGGCTGAGAGGCCCCGCCCCCTACATCGGCTCGCCAACCCCCCCCACCCCCGCTGACCTGCACTCAACGTCAGCCAAACCACGGTCGCCTGCACGACTGCTGTGCGTGAAACATAACATCACGTTGAAGTACGTTAAGGTTCCTGGTTCGACATGCGTCTTAAATTGACAGTCAGCTTCTTTTTTTTGTTTTATAATTTATGCGCCCCTAAATCACGTCAAATCACATTAAAGCGTGTTTGACAATCAAAAGAGAACGCCGAGCGACACAGAAAACACTGCACACATTTTCTGAAATTCATTTTCAAATTAGTCAATTTAGGGTTAGGAGAAATATTTGATATGTTAATGTGAATTGCTGAGCATTTATTCTTAAACCAGGTGAAGAAACCTGTTTTCCTTTTCTTGCCACTGTCTCTTTAAAACTGCTTGTGACGCCACATTTGGCTTTGAATAATTTGACTACATCGGGGTTGTGTATCGTATATCGATATTCAGCCTAAATGTGTTGGGATTTTAGTTTTGGCCCATGTCTCCCAGCATGGCGTCAGTTCGTCAGAGACGTCAGGTCGCAGTTCCTGGGCGTTGCGTACGTGAGCGTGCGTGTCCTTCGCGTGAACCGAAGTGTACCTGAACGCACCGCCAACTCCTCCCAGCGTGCCGTGCCACGGCCACGGAAACACCGGCACTCGTCACGTGAACCAAACACGGCGGCCGGCTTGGATTTCCTCGCAGCGTCGCCGTCGCTTTGATATCCTGTGATTGACTCCTCGGTGGCATTTTTTTTTTTTTTTCCTCCACGAGGGAAAACGGGAGAGGAAAACTCGAAGTTGCCGCTTCGTCTTTCAAGTCCCGCTCGCTCTGCTTAAGGATCGTTTCACGGTCAAAAATTGCGTTCAGCCGCCTCTTGTTCGGCAGGCAGCCGCTAATGGAGTCAGTTTGAAGGCTGTTTGGAGTGTGTTTAATGAACAGCGCCACGCAGTCGGATCCATCAGCCGCGCCTCTTTGCCGGTGACAACCGCGTCCTGTAATGTCGATGTTTGGTGATAGCGCTTACAAATTAAACAAGCACATCTGTCCCTGCCGCCGCCCACGGGGGAATATACGTTACAGTCCGGGAAACAGCCGGGGAAAAGAAAATGCAACTCCATCCGTCCTCAACACGTGACCGTATAGATGGCGATGGCGAGGAGGAGGAAGGGTGTAGGGGGGGGGATCCGCGCGTCCGCTCGCTAATCACGGGGCCCGGTGCCAGACCAAAGAGGACGTTGTCACCGTCAGACTAAAAGTCCTGACACACCGGACAATAGCGTCCATTTAGCGTGAGTCTTTCGCCATTGAATTCTTCCTGTACACACCTAGCGAGGCAAATATGCGTGTGAAATTCACTAAGCAAGGAAGGAGAAACAATGGGGTCAACTACATCCTCAAGTGATGATGTCCTGCTGACACGTTTGCTTCAAAGAGGAAAAAAGAGAAACAGAGGAATTAGAGACGAGCTTCATCTCTCGTTGTCGAAAGCTTTGCAGCTTTTCCCGCCGACGGTCTTCACCGAAAAGAAAAAGAACAGAAGTCTTTAAGTAGAGCCGACATTCGTTCTTGAGAGGGGAGATGGGTGAGTTCAACGCGACCGTCCAGGAGCTCTAATTTTACCCAGTGAAATTCGGCCAGTACTTTAGAGTGTCCGTCAGACAATTTGAAGGAGCGCTCCGTCAACTGGCTCCACGTTTGCAGAGGGAGAGAACAAATTACCGAGAGCCGATCGTTCCGGAACAGCGGCGAGCTACATGTCTGAGGTGAGGTCAGCACGTCATCGACATGCCAACATCGTTTTGATTGGTCAGAGGTCGAGGTGTTCGCCTTTTCGCCTCCGCAAAATTCGACACGAGCGAAAAAATAACAGCCGCTTTTGGATTCGCTGCCAGTGTGGAAGGCTACAAGAGGTTTAAAAAAAAAAAAAAAAAAAGAAATTCTTTCCCGGTGTGTAAGGACCTTAAGAGAAGGAAGCGGAGAGTAGTGTTGCCGACTGTCATTGAGAAAATAAAGTAAATGCTGCACATAGTTTGAACTGCTTTGTTACCAATAGACATTAGGAATAAGCGGAATGTTTACATTGGATTGAAACATATTTTTACACAACAATCAAAGTGCAGGATGGATGGCTTTGACAAAGGAATTAATTAAAGCTGAAACGAACAAGCGATCCTACGCAAGCTACACAGCCAGTACGCGGTTGTTGTGAATGGGATGCGCTGTGGTATTGCCTGCAGCTACGTAGATCACGCTGTTGAACGCAAACTCTGTGGAAGTGAGTTGGCGTCGTAAATAAATTTACGTTCAAGACAACTCAGAAATATGGAACAAACCCCGCCCCGCATTGATTCAAAATGGGACGCACCACTTCATTATCAAATACAGGACAATTCTCTATTTTAAAGGACGTTTGGCAACTCTAGCAGAGAGGTGCAAGTGAATCTGCAGCGGTTAGCTAGCGAGCTAACTGGCTAGCTGATGGTTAGGGCCACCCCTCCCCTCCCATAGCAGAGGAAGACATCATTATGAGTAAATGACATGAGGCGGTTGCTTCTGTCCCCCCGCCCCCCCCCACCCCCCAAGGACTCTTTTGCCCAACTGTGTAGCCAGTTCCCATCCTGCTTTGCTGCTGGCCACAGGCCTTCAGAAGCGGCGGCTCAAAGAGACGGATGCTCGCGCGATATTGATTGGACACTCGATAAAAGGTCACGCGGGCCCTCCTCCGCTGTGGGGTCCAGCGCTGTGCGTAAGCCCCCCTTTTTCAGTCACACACACACACACACACACACACACACACACACACACACACACACACACACACACGAGCACTGTCCCCTGCATCAGCCACCTGGGGGATAAGAAGAGCTTTGCAAACAAGCTAATCATCCTTTTCCTTTTCTCTCGCTTTTTCTGCCACACACACACACACACACACACACACACACACACACACACACACACACACAGCAGCTCCTGAGTGGCTGACAAATGTCAGAATGGCTTGTATGGGATTTTTAAGAAAATAATTTATTAATTGAAGCGGTTAATTAGGTCCCTGAGGCTTGCACGCTAATTGAGAGCCACTGAGCTGGCGAGGCAAGAAAGCCAAAACAAAAGCAACGGCTCAAACAAACAGACAAGCGCTCGAGAGCCGCTAACTCCCGCGCTCAGAACACACACACACACACACACACACACACACACACACACACACACAAGCATACGCAGCCGGCACACAGTCACCCATAAATTAACGGAAAAATAAACAAACAACTGTTTACATTTTTTTCTTCTTCTTCTTCTTCTTCTTCTTCTTCTTCTCCTTCCTCCTCTACTCGGGCTTCCCCTTTTCCCCGCATAATTTTGTGACCTGCCAAATGTTCTCCGCTTCTTGATGTTCCAGCGATGGAGAGAGATGCGCAGCCACGGAAATCTGCCACATTGCACAAAGCATCTGTCTCCGCACACGGCGCCCCGCACTCATTAAGTTTGCACCAATTAGCAGCCGCAGCTCGTAGAGCAAAAAACATCCATTTGTGCCTCCCACTTTGAAAAATCTTCCTAAAGTGAGCGTGTCCCTCAATGTGCCCTTGTGTCACCCAACTTTATCTTCACAAAGTCTCGTCTTCTTCTTCTTCTTCTTCTTCTTCTTCTTCCTCTTCTTCTTCTTCTTCTTCTTCTTCTTCTTCTTCTTCTTCCTCTTCTTCTTCTCCTCGCATAATTAGAGAAGAAATCCGTTTTTTTTTTTTTTTTTTCCCCTTCTCTCTCTCCTTCTTACCCCCTCTCTTCTCTCAGGCTCTCTGTCTTTGTCCCTTTTCATATCGCGCTCCGGTGCACCTTGAGAGCGGCGCGCGTGCTTTTGTCAAGAAATCACACCAAGGTTGTCTGAAAGACTTTATGAGCCGGAGTCACAGGCGGAGGTTGGTTAGGGGACCAGAACACAGGGACGGGAGCGCCGACACCTTCCACGGTTACACCTGTTTCAACAATTACCCGGCGCTCTGATAAGAGACCGACTCCTTGGATGTGTTGCTTCGTCGACTTAACCGAAAGTTTCTCTCTTTTTTTTTTTTTTTTCCCTCCATCGGCGACAAAAGTCTTGTGTGTTCTAACTTCCAAGCCCCGGTTTGTTTTTCTTTCCGAAGCATTTGAGTGCTGGGTTATTGTGTAGGAGCGGGGGGGGGGGGGCTTATAAAGGGAAACCAGACGATGTTGATCATTATAAATAGATCTGTGGACTTTTTTTCCCCGTGTTTTAATTTAAAGTGCAACATGAAGGGAAAATATTTGGATATGCGACGCGCGACACAAAAGACACACACGGCTTTAATTGGTAACCTCACGACGACGGCGACGTCGAGCGACGGAGAAGTCAACGAGTGGAGCTCCAGACTCCAGCAAACACGTGGATCCAACAATTTTTTTTTTTTCTATTTTTTAGGTCGCGTCTCCGGATCATTAGCACAAGTTTAGGGCTTCGATTTCCTGCCCCCGCGGTTTCCCTTTCAGATCGCACCCGAGGCCCTGGTGAGTGTGTGCAACGCACTCCTGTTTCATCGACAACAACATGCCCAAAGTTGGGTTTAGTTTGAGGTCTAATTGCAATTCTAATCGCTGCCGTGCGCTGCGGCCTGGGCGAAAGGTCACTGTTTGATATGGGGGCTAATTCTGAAGCCCTTTAAAAAAAAAAAAACGGCCCTCCTTAACATTCATAAGAGCACATGACCCCAGCTGCTGGGCCGAGGCCATCACACTATGATTGGCCGCTTACAACCAAGTGTGTTGCACAGTATGTACCCCCCACACCCCCTTCTGCAGCCCCCCCCCCCCCTCCCCCAACCACCGCTGGCCCTCCCCAAGTAAACTCTGCCTCTGACCTGCGCCTCCTTCCTTCCTTCCTTCCTCTTGAGGGACAGCAGCTCCTGCTCCGTGTCGGCAGGAAGAGTCGGCTGATGGGGTCACCAGGGGTCAGATGCTATTGAGCGATGCTTCAAATAAATGTATGAATAAATTACACGATAAATAAACGGCTGGGGCACAAAAAGAGCTGGAGCCAAACAAACACACACAAAAAAGGAAAAGATTTGAACTTGATGGAGTCGTTGTTGTGGTGAAGAAGGAGGTGAAGAAAAGACAGAGAGAGGGAGCTCGGCCTCCGCTGATTTCAGCAGTTTCCATTGATTAGCGTGAAGTTTGGGCTCGGGCTGGAGAGGAATCATGATTCCTCTCCAGCGTCAGTCTGATAAACCTGGAATATTCATGCGGAGGAAAGTGATAGCAGGAGTTGTGTCTCAAAGTTCTCTCGGGTTTCAGAGGTAGTTGGAAGTGGAGCTGCTGCTGCTGCTGCTGCTGCTGCTGCTGCTGCTGCTGCTGCTGCTGCTGCTGCTGCTGCTGCTCCAGCTCCAGGTGGACGACTGATCGGGATGCCTCCTGGCAAGAGGTTGCCTTTCTTTGAAGGCTTTCTGGGCATGTCCAGCTCGTGGGAGACGCTGAGATAGACGCCAAATGTTGTTGGAGAAATTATTTTTCTCAACAGGCTTGGGAACGCCTGAGGAGGCCCCGGAGTGGCAGCTGCAAAATGCCTTCAAGAAGAATGATGTCTAGATTTTTTTTTCTTGCAATCCAATGAAACCGACCTCAAATATGTTGTAATATAAAACAATATTTAGAATAAAGTTTTAAAATGTATATATATATATATATTTATATATATATATATATATATAAGTTAATTCTTCTATTTTGACGGATTTAGTTACATTCAAGTTGACTTGTGTGTGTGTGTGTGTGTGGTGGGGGTGTTTGGGGGCCGATGCACAGGCCATTAATTAATGTGTTTAAAAAATGAGCCTGGTTGCAAGTTGCCAGCTGAAGCCCCGCCCCCTACCTCAAGCTTAGCCTGCATTTAATGATTGTAGATTCACGGCACCCGATGCAGCAGGAGGCCGAGGCTAATGTTGTTTGAAGGGAGCAGGCCGACATGGCCAGTTGCCAACGGTAACAAGGTTCACCCTGCTGGCCGCTCGATTACCATATGGGATATAATTCTATAAGTGCAGTAATCCATTTTGTACCACTGGCAGCTGTGTTCACGCCCTCCGCCGGGGCAGCGCCGCTGTTTAAACGCATAGATTACCGCCGGCCTGGCTTCCTCGCTGCGCCGGTGAATATACGTCTCATAGAGAGAGCTGTAAGCCGGCAATAAAACGACTGATTATCTGTTAAAAATCCCGTGATTGAAAACAAACACCACCAATATTAGAGGTAAAGAAATGAGGTGTAAAAACGGGAGTTTGAGCTCGGTGTTGATCCTTAACTAAGGTCACTGCAGTTCAGCCTGATTCCTGAGAAACAATTCCTGAGATTACAACTGACAAATTGGATAATAGTTGCTAGGTGTAATTTGTCATAATGTTCCTTAACATTTACTCTTAGGTTACAGATGGGGTCAATTACCTGCTCACCTTGACAAATACATTTGTCCTTGATCTTTTGATTATTTTTTTTAAATATTGCGCCTTGATTATCACTCGGACTGCACCGTGCCTACGAGGGACATGAAGTTTGAACATATTTTTTTGCTGCTGGTCTCTTATACTCGTATAAATGTCCACCGAGGGCTGAACGAGTCCTGTGCATTATTGCTGCTGTGGCTTTGCACCGTCGTCGTCGTCCCTGCGGCCTCGGTGGATCAAACAGCCCTGTGCGTGGCGGCAGCAGCAGCAGCAGCAGCAGCAGCAGCGGCGGCAGCGGCGCTCCCAATCCCCCTCCGGACCGCCAGCGATCGATTGCTGCTTGTTATTGACATGACACCTGCCGAGCGGCGGCTTTAAGCCATCGAAAACCGATGTGGCAGATCAAAAATGGAGGGCCGGCTTTCATGTTTGTAAACAGTATCGATTTGCATAATAACCTTAAAAATGAGTTCCCCAGGATTAGGCAAGGACAAACCTGCTTCAGCGTTTGTCATGACGCTCGCAGCATGTGCCTAATTAGGGTTGGGGGGGAGTGAGGAGGGTGAGGGAGTGGGGGTCGGAGTGGGGGGGGTGGGGGGGGGCTGTGATCGGCTGTGACGGCCGGTGCGCCGCTGTCAACACCTTTTGGTTTGTCGCTCTTAATGAAAGCCACTTTCTATTAAATTATGACAAAAATAAATACAACTGAAGTGAAGCCCACGCAGGCCTCCCTCCCACTTCCTTCACAGACTGAAGCGCTGATGCCTCACTTTTGCCCGCATGCAAATTATCACCGTGTGCCACATTCATTTTATTCATGAGGAGACTTTCTGTCTCTACCTGGAAGTCTCTCCTTCCTCCTTCCTCCTTCTTCATTCCTCCTTCCTGCCACTCTTGCTGAGCGAGACGTCAGTCCCCGGAAGGGACCCTGAGCCGAGTCGATCCGATCCGGACCGATCCAAGCTAAGCCGAGCCTCTGCTGGACGGGCCTGAAATTTACAGGCTGAGGATGCACCGCCACCTGTCAGTGCTGCGCGTCTCTGTTTTCTGTCTGTGTCCTGGTGACGGACCTGGGTCGGACCAGGAGCCGAACTCCGCCAACCTGTTAGTCGACTCTTCTCAAGTCCGCATTTTAATATTTTTCTCACGTCGTTCGGCATCCACTGTGGCGCCGTGCAGGCATCACAACCGCAACCAAGAACAACAACCAAAAAAAGAAAAGAAATGCTGCAAGGCAAAGATGAAGGCGCCTTCCAGTTTAACTCCCAGTTGTGGACATTTTGCGTATAATCTGTTTGCAACGCGGTTCCTGTGGCAGGAATTCCCCTGGCGGAAAAACACACGAGATATTCACAAACCCAAAAAACACAAAACATAGTTGATGCAAAGGGAAAAAAAAAGGGGGGGGGGGGCGTGGGGGAGGGCAGTGGTGCCTGACGAGCCTTTAGACCCGCGACAGTCATCCCAAAGTGGAACGCACTGATCCCGGGACATGAAAGCACAGAGGGCAAGAAAATGACAGGCCATTAGTCGGCCGGCCTCCTTTTTATCTGCAAAGACTTCAGCGAGCAGCCAGCATTTCTTAAGAAAAAAAAAAAAATCAACAACAACCTTTAAACGAAAGTAATATCCAAACATTTTCATTCGAGACACGTGTCAGAACAGCTGCAGTCAGAAAAACAGAGGATTTCTCTACTGGCAGTGTTTTCAATTTACTTCTCTACATTTTATCCCTGAATTACTGTTAGCTTCAAATTAAATGTCATCACCTGTACCTGAAAAAAACCAAAACAGAGGATGGGGGGGGGGCGGGGGGGGAAGCAGGCATACTTGAAATTGAAAAATTGAAAAGAGGGGTGGTGCAAACTCCAGTGACATTCAGCGAAACCTCAGCAGTGGATGTGGTCGCCGCAGCCAGAATGCTTTTCCCAGACCTGCCATTAGAAACAATTCCACATGTGCGAGCTTATTTACGGAGTGCTGACACCAGGGGCCTGAAAGAATTAGTATTCGGCAAGGTAAATGTTTTCCTCTGGACTCTGGACGGCTCCGCAACAGCTTACAGATGTTTGGGCCGCGCATTGAGAGAGACAGCGAGAGAGAGAGAGAGAGAGTAGGAGAGAGAGAGAGAGAGAGAGAGAGAGAGAGTGAGAGACAGAGGGGTGGGGTGAGGGGGGGTGGAGTGCATCTGCAGCTGCTGGGCTGCACTTTGCCAAGTACAAAACTCCTGCTTCGCACCGACCCCCAGGGGGGGCTCGCATGACACGGACACTGCTGCTGCTTAGTGGTGCCGTGACGCTGGAGCTCTGCTGGGCTCAGGTTCGTCTCTGCAGCCGTGGACGTGCAGCAGGAAGCAGCTGCACAGTGATGCTGCCACCAGGCTGGCTGACCGAGCTGATCTTCTGAACTCTGTCCTATCCAGTCCTATCCAGTGCAGCAGCATCACGCTGTTATCATTATTATTATTATTATTATTATTATTATTATTATTATTATTATTGTTAGAATTATTACAGTATGTGTGTCTCCAGAAAATTCCAGTGTATTTAGCCCTCTGTTTATAGCCTCCTGCAGAAACACTGGGTCTTATCCATATTAGATCTGTTGTCACTGCACAATGAAATAAAAAGCCTAAGAATGCACCCAAGACTACTACTACTACTGCTACTACTACTGCTACTACTACTGCTACGTACTTGTTAAGAACATTAAAATACAGCAAGGACGTGTCAGAGTGCGGCGCCAACTGTGGTCATTAACCTGGGAGGTGTGTGTGTGTGTGTGTGTGACTGAGTGACATCATTTTTTTTTTTTTTTAGCAGAGATTCCAAAAGGTAAAAGAGAGAGGCATTTGTTTCTTTACAGTTCACTGGTGGCATTTGCTTGGTGGAAAACAGTAATGAAGCACATTATGCACATTTGTGTGCGTTACAAGACTGACAAATATGTTTCTGTTGCTGCAAAAATCAACCCATTCGTTTGAGGACAGTAAAGAAAAATGACATTAAAACTCTTTTTGCAGGTTGGTACCTCTCCCAAGTCTCACCTTCTCACGCACTAGAGGAAGAAATAAAAACAACAAAGCGAGCCGATCTTGTTTACAAGAAGCAGCGATGGAGCAGCTGACGCCAGCGGCCTCGACTTCCATTTAGCGGCGATACAAGCGTCGGCGGCGGGGGAAACATTGTTATCAGCCAGCCAGATAAACCCCCTCCAGAGGCAGCGGCAACACACGGGCAGCCCCGCCGGCGGCCAAATAGAAAGATGCTATCGGCTCCTTCCAGCGAGCCGGCCGGCCGCTCGACCCTGGACACGCTGTGTGTGGAGGGGGAGGAGAGGAGAGCCTCGCCCAGCCTCGCCTCCACACACACAGGTGTCAGAGGAGCAGGCGGAGCTCCAACATCTTCCACCGGGGAGAGGACTCGGCTGTGGGTCGGTGGTGATGTTGGAGGTTTGAGGTCGCAGTGGTCTTTTTAAATAAGTAAATAAATGCACTAAATAATCCACTTTGAGGCAATTATAAAACGATGATGACCTTTACGATGGCTGCAACTTTGCAAAATTCCATCTCCATCCGTTTCATGAGAGCGTCACAATAAAAGTCCTTCACTCCTTCTGCCCCCTACGCTGCTGAAACACACAGTTCTGCCTATCAGCCCCCTTTGTGATGTCACAGAGGCCACCGGCAGTGACCACACCCAGTGTCAGGTGTTTGGCTCCTCTCCCTCTGTGAGGCTGCGTTGTTTTTGTCGCCCTTCTAACTGTGTGGAAGCTCTAACAGAACCAGAAGCATCGGTTTTGGCAGGAGGTTGTAAACAGAGGGTTAAGTAGGACCGCTTTCTGGAGATCAGTGGATGGGAGGGGAGGGGGGCGAATTTAATAGTGTGGAGCTTCTCCACTGCAGTCCGAGATGACGATAAAGATCTTTCAATTGGTCTTTAAGGTCCCAAAACCAGTTCATTGGCCACAGCCGTCAGCGACGGAGCCACGGTTTGAACCTCATTCTGACGTCTCGTCTGTGCGCCTTCATTGACCCAGTCCGATCAATAGTAATTGCAGATCAGCCAGATTTGATATTGACTCGTCACATCTGTCAGCAGTGGCCTCCTCTCGAATCCCGAGGAATTGACAGCGAGCACTTGAGTGAGACCTCTGCTGATGTGACTGTCAGTGTTTGATAAGATCAGCAGCAGCTTCAGCTGCGGAGACTTTATCACCGCAGCAGAACCGCCGCTCTAGTGCTTCTCCAGGCTTCTCCCACTTCGTGCCATTTGTGCTTTTAGATGCAATTTGAAAAACACACTTTTTTCTAATTTCCTGCTGTCGTTCCCCTGAATTTACGATGTTGTTCCTTCACTGTAATTGTCATTTTCCAGCGTCGTGCGGCTCGCTGGGATTTGGGCCTATAATATTTCATTTCTCCATAGTGGCTTTTGCGAATCTCCCGGTGTCTTTTAATTGCCCATAAATTTATTTGAGGTTCATGAAATGAACAGCAAATCAACCAGAAGATGAAACAATTATCTTCTACTCTCACAGGCTTCACCTCACCTTGACTTTAGACTCGTTTGTGTCCTTTAATCAACATTTTTCTTTCTATTCATATTCACTCAAACATTTCATGAAAGTTTATTTTCTTTAAAAGTACGACACCGGGGGGGTAAATGCTGCGTTTCCTGATCAGCTAGTGGCTCTTTTTTTTATTATTATTATTATTTTTATTTTGCTGTGTAGCCTGGAGGGGAGCGTCAGCC
This sequence comes from Nelusetta ayraudi, assembly GCF_046127955.1. NCBI lineage: Eukaryota > Metazoa > Chordata > Actinopteri > Tetraodontiformes > Monacanthidae > Nelusetta > Nelusetta ayraudi. The sequence goes on along the minus strand of NW_027466178.1, from coordinate 107,309 downwards.
CATCCGCACCTTTGCTTCCCCTCTCATCCGCTGTACAGGAGGAGAGGCCACATTCACGCTCATGGCCAGAGGTATAAATTATGTAGTTATTTGTCTCCTGTTATTGGGCTTGAGAGGATCTTTTGAGAGCGGCGCTGCGGCTCCACTCTGCTTTTTTGAATTCACCCGCTTATTCATTTTAAAGACTCCCCTCTTCAACGTTTCCCCGGGGCTCTCGGCGAAACCACAACCGGCAAAGAGACGCCTTCCAGCAGAGGAGCTCCACTCAGTCAAGTCGCAAAGGTTGCACTCCAGCAGGGAAATATAGACCTATATAAATATATACATACATACAGCCTGCTGCCTGCACCGCTATTCAGTGGCGGGGTGAAGAGGCTGCAGCTGCCGATCGCTCGCCCGCTCGGTCGTCACTCGGTGGCACTCGGTCGGCGCGCGCGCGCCGCCATTGGACGTATGCGTTAAATAGCTCTCTCGCGCGCGCACGTCCGGGGCAGGAAACGGAGGTGGAGAGAGGCCGCGGAAGGAACGCACGCACGGGCAGGCGTAGAGCGCACTCACGCGCACAGCCAAGAGGCGTTCAACACGCGCGCTTTGAAAGGCGTGAATGTAGGTTGGGAAGTCGCCGCGCGCAAACACCTCCACCGTTCCCCGGCCACGTGATCACCGTTGGAATTGGAGCCATTTGTGGCACCCGGAGATTAGAAGTGAGAGCCGGGCGGAGCCAAGATCCCCCCCCAACACACACACACACACACACACACACACACACCACCCCATAATGAGGCCGAGTCTCTTTGTCACGCGCCGAGTCCGTAATGATGAACGCGCACGAACGCGGCACGAGCCGAGCTTGTCCCCCCAGAGTCCCCGGCGTCCGCGCACGCACGCGGCCACAGAAGCGGCGGCTTTGGTGCGACTCAAAACTGCGTTCAATTATGCAGATGAGGCCGTTCGGGCCGCTGGCGGCCATCACTTTAATGATGACGCGGGTAAACACGCGCACCGCTTTCTGTCTGTCTTTAACACCCCGCTACTGCCCCCCCCCCCCCACACACACACACACACACACACAGTCGTATATTTCTTATTTTGCACGAGTTAATTGTCTTAGCCATTAAAGGCCTATCAGCTGTCAGGCCAGTGACAAAGACATAAAGGCAGTCGGGGGGATGTGAGGAGTTGAGAGAGGTTTATTTTTTGCCTCCGAGGCTGAAGGCAGAGAATCTTCCTAAGATGCAATCACGATATTTTGATGCGGGATGAGAAGTGATCAACATCCCCGCAGTATTAAAAAAAGAAAAAAAAGAAAAGAAAAGAAAAAAAGAAAAAGAAAAAAGAAGAAGACGAAAACCTCTTTGGAGGCTCTTCCAGCCTGTTCTCCCCAGTGGCCACCGGGTGGCAGAAGAGCACAAGGAACAGGTTTCCTTCCAGCTCGAACCGCCAGTGTGAGGCCTCGTGCAAAACCCCACCAAGAAGAAGAAGAAGGAGGAGGAGAAGAAGAAGAAGAAGAAGAAGAAGAAGAAGAAGAAGAAGAAGAAGAAGAAGAAGAAGAAGAAGAAGAAGAAAGGAGAATCTGCTCGTCCGATCACTTGGCTGCAGATGTGCACATTCAACTACAAGATTCAAGATAGAAGACATTTAATCTGGAGAGGGTCGTCTTCTGTAGGTAAAACACAAACTAACAAACAAACAAAAAACAACCGCAAATGAACACACAACTATATTTGAGAATGTAAGAGGCTTTTTTCCCCCCTCAAGCGTTTGTATTATCCTGCTGATAATTGTGTGCAGCTATAATCAGGCCGGGATGAAAGTGAGGAGAAAACATATGAAATGGAGATTAAACTGTTTGTTTGTTGTTGTTTTTTTGTAACAGGAAATTGTGTTTTGTTGTGTGTGTGTGTGTGTGTGTGTGTGTGTGTTCTTTTTTGTTATTTGATGAGCATCTTTTGATGCATATCTCACCGCCGTGTGTTTTGGCTGTGCATTGACTGGCGGCCGTGGGCTTATTACACAGGTGAGCCGCGGCGCAGCGTGCGACAACGGCGCCTGTGTTTTGGAATTAAACCGTCTTTGGTCGAGTCTGAACGATGGCAAACACTCTTTCCAAAACGCTCCGCCTTTGAAAAAAATAGAAAGGGAAGCGCTTGCAGTGTTTGAGATCGCGCTACAAAATGAAGCCTGTTTACATCGACAACAAAAGCAAATATTAACCATCGGCCGCCTCTTTAGATGCAATATTTCCTCCCCACCCCCCCCCCCCTCTCTCTTTGGCGAGTGATATTGGTCGAGCGGTCGGTTGGAATTTTTATATCAGCCGTCTACGTGAACAGCATGTATTTATTTTTTATTTTTGACGTGTGCGTCCGTCCACTCGTGCACGGCCTGAAGTGAGACCAAAGCAAACACAGTGACTGATGAGCGTGCAAGACGCCGTGCGGCTGTTGCTGCTGCGGCTCCTGACTGACTCCCAGTCTGGCCTTTAGGTTTCAGCCGCCGATCAAGCGGCGTATCAAAGAGGATGATTAGTGGGGAAACATTTTTTATTTATTTATTTATTTTTACATTCCTGAAGTGTGTCTTTGTCTCCTCCTGCTGATTGCACGCTGGATGCCCTGAGCGCCGCTGACTGAAGACAAATTGACTGGGGAGTGATTGTCACATCAAAGTCCTCCTCCCTCACGCTGCTCATTTTGGCGACTCTGGGCATCGATACCAAAGTTTCCTCCTCAAAGTGATTTAATAAAAAAAAAAAAAAAAAACCCAACCAAATAATTAAATAAGTGGAGAATCTGGCTGCGGCTCTGACTCGCTATTTTTGTTTGTTCCCAGTGTTTGCCCACTCGTGTTTTTCCAGCGCGCCTGCAGAAAGTGGGACCGCTGAACAGCGACACTCACCAGGATTTTTTTACGCCTTCTGAGATTTTCCCACTTTCACAAGTCGCCAAAGATCAAGGCTGCGTCTCTTTCTCTCTTTTTTTTTTTTTCTTGTCCTCCTCTCCTCTCCTTCGCTTTTCTTGCTACCAAAGCTCATTGTGTGAGAGTATTGTTACTGGATGTGATGCTTGGAATAATGTGCTCACGCTGTTGTTTGGTCTCGAGTCAGATGGTGCACGGCGGCGGTGGGGGCTCTCGCTGCAAACACACCTTCTCTTCTCCCTTGTTTTGGTCCCCCCCCCCCCCCCCCTTTTTTCCCCCTCTCCCCGCACGTTTTTTTTTATTATTTATTTATTTATTTATTTAGCGTTTATTCCATGGACAGACTTTAAGTGCTTTTCCTTAGCGTTGGAGTTGGAGCGCCGACTCTCTGCAGCCCCGCCAGCATTTGCATCGCCGTCGCCGCCTCCGCCGCGCTAAACAAAACAACACGACACAACACAACGGGCTGAGCGCTGAGGTGACATCTTCCAAATCAGAACAACCTGCCCCCCCCCCCTCTCCACTCCTCCCCCCATCCCCCTCCCCCACGGCTCCCTTCATCAGACGAGCCTCCGGGGAACAAATACTAAGTGAAGGCTTGTAGGTAAGCGAGGCAAACTGCGCGGCCGCTGCGACTGTTTATTGGACGCCATCTTCTTCCTTGTGATGTGACGGGCGGGAGTGTGGGGGGGGTGGGGGGGTCCGAGGTAGAGGGGGTGAAGCGGTGGGGGGGGTCCGAGCCTCGTTTCCCCCAACGCCGCGCATCTTCGCCGCCGCTCGCAGCGGGAGGCTCGCACTCACCCCCCACCCCCCCCCCCCCCTCCCCCGGTACTCCTTTTTTTTTCCCCTCCCCGGCGCCTCTTGCCAGCCGTCTCCACCGAGGTGGCGCGCTAATAATTTAAACAGCCCAATCAAAGGCAATGCGATGTTTCACACAAGGGAGAAGAAAGGGAGGGAGGAAAGTGATTATTAGTGTTTGGGAGAGGCAGCCGGTGTGACGGAGCTGAAGGGGGACTTTGATTCCGGAGGCCTCGCCTTGTTTTTCAGGATGGCACCGGGGTTTAGCCGCCAGGCTTCAGGCTTTCTGGTGAGCTGTCATCCTGTGATGGCTAACTTTTCCTTTTTTCTCTCGGTCTCTACCCCCCAACCACACACACACACACACACACACACGCGCACACACACACACACACACACCCTCCCTTCAGCTCAGTGAGTGCCACACACAAAGAGATTCACTCATTGCGGGGTGTTGTGTAGCGAGCCAACGCAAGTCCAGCAGCTCCAAGATATTAGCGTCTCGCATATTTTTAGGAGTGTGTGTGTGTGTGTGTGTGTGTGTGTGTGTGTGTGTGTGTGTGTGTGTCTTCATGTTTAATTTTTTTCCCCCACCTTCGTTTCCCTCATTGTTATTGTTTTTATTTTGCACTTCCTGTGGTAGAGAAGCGGGTCGGAGAGAGTGTGTGAACGAGAGAGAGACGGAAAAAATCTGGAGCACATTTTAAAAGAAACAAATCACTTTGAAAATCACCTCTGAGGAGCAGTTTTAAAAATCGTCAATGTTCAGTTTGGATTGTTTTGAGGCGGCGTTTCAAATGGCTGCCTACTATCTGGAACACACACACACACACACACACGGAGGGGCTCACTGCAGACAGACTCTCTCTCTCTTTCTCTCTCTCTCACACACACACACACACGTGGAGATGAATCACCTTGGCTTGTCAAGAGGTTGGTTAATAAATACATTTGATGTCACGCAAAGCCCAATGGTGTTGAAAGGGGTTTTGTTGGTGTGTTGATATCACCTCCCGTGCATAAAGCTCCACTTAAAACAATAAATAGGAACGAGTGCATCCAAAGCCCCCGCAGTTTAAACTATGTGCCTTTGATATGGGATACCTATTACTGTTGGCTTTATCTAACGGATTGGATTCCCACACCTCATCCCGCCTGCGTTTCAAAGCGCTCCCAGCTTCAAATGTAATGTGCTATCAGCGCATTAGCCGCCGCCGCGCTACCGCCGGGGCTCCATCAGTGGCTAACGCCTCGGCGGGAGGCGCGCTGGCACAGTCTCGACGGAGGGGCAGCGACCCCTGAACTCTGCACGCTCACCTCACTGGCCTCCCCTCAGCCGCTTTGTTGTGTTGTACGTAAACAAAACGCGCCGTTTCCACTTGAAGGGAACTGGTCACGTGACACTGTATGTCAACGTCAGCTGACGCACTAATGTGGGAAAAAGTGTTTCCGTGACACTTTGGCGATGCACTCCTATATCGATGCGTCTGAAAAAACCACCTCATGAGAGCATCAAAAACCTTGTAGCCATGTCTGAGAGTTCTTTTTCCCAAGTTTAGGCGTTTCCATGACCAGCTTTTTAGTGCGATATTTAGGTGTCGCGTAATGGAAAAGCAGCTAATGAAGTGGTATTGTAAAAAGAAAAAGAAAAAAGGATTGTGGAGACATGTATCTACAGGTTGCTTCTTCACGTAACATAGGGGCATGAATCCACTCTGGAAATTATTTAAGAAGCATAATTGTGGGGGAAAAAAAAATCGAATCAAATCCTGTAAATGGTAATTAAGCGACGTGCCAGCTGCCCACTTTGCCGCTTCCCGCATCTCCAGAACATTGTGGAATGGAACTTTTTTTTTCTTTACTTGCCGTTGTCATCACTGTTGCTTGTAACTGCACGTTTGTTTCGGACTCTTTGTGTTGGATGAGAACTCAAAGAATTTGCATCTGCACGCTCAACTTTTCCCTCAAGACGCTCGGCAGCAACTCCTGCCGGAAAGCATCTGGAGGAAGTGAGCAGCAACAACTTCCTCCTGCTGTCCCCCCTCTCCTCTGACAGCTGCTGCAGCCTGCAGGTCATGCTGGTGCATTCCCGCTAGCCCCAGTTAGCCTAATCTGCCCTAGATTGGTGGACATTTCATGCTCTTTGAAAAAGTGCTCAAGTACAGAAGCTCATTTTAAATTTCCCCAGGTTTAATTTTTGCCAGCTGAGCCGGTTTAAAATTGGATTATACTGCGTAAATAATTGCAGCTGTTCACTCATTTGTTAGCAACACTGGCTGAGCTTTAAAAAGCATCCGAAATAATCCCGATTTACAACCGGCACACGTCAACAAGAAGCCGCTTTTATTTTGTGTAGCGCTGATCGATGCTCGTCGTCGCATGAGTCTGCAAAGGCAATAAACCGAGACGGGAACCTGTTTTTGGATTTACCCCGGAGCAGACAGACATTGGCGCTGTTAGTTTTAGCAGTTTATGATGCTAGTAAAAAAAAAAAAAAGCCAAAAAAAAAGCTTGGTGGTGATGGATGTGTCCATCCTGCAGCAGCTGGAGGGAAATGCAGGATTGAACAGCATGGTTTTGGCTGTTGAGCTGGAAATATTCAATTTGATTTAAAGGAAAAATGCGATCAGTTCTAATTTCCCTGAATCAAAGCTTTGCTTTGTCCTCTCATTTCCCTGCCACCAACCACTGGCTGCTCGGTTGTGTTTCGCACGGACATTGTGACGCACACAACACACAACACATTCTACGTATTTTTTTTAGGGTTGGTGTTTTACCTGGACAAGTTTTTCTTTTTCACATTTTTCCTTTTTCCCCACCAATTCAAATAATCGTATAATCGAACCGAAGAAAATTGTCAATAGAGTAATCGATTACAAAATAAATGCATAGCTGCAGCTCCACATGGCTACTCTGATTTGGCTGCTTTGGTTTTTTCCTGATTGGGATTTGGATTTCATATTAACTTGCTTTTCATAGTATCTGAATTCAATATCATAAAAAAAAAAAAAAATGTGGTGAATTGCATGTTTTTTATTATTGTAAAAATTGACTTATCTTCCATTACAATCGTGAAATATTCATTGTGCATTCTTTACGCAAACTTTTTTTTTTGTTTCTTTTCAAAATAAATTTTTGCTCTTGCATTAAACCAAACAACTGAGCAGTGGCCACAGGACATAATCTTCATTCCAGAAGGAGACATTGAGGCTTTGGGTCACAAGAGTCATTAAACTGCCTGGCTTTATATACATATGTATTTATATATATATATATATGTATATACATATATATATATATTTTTTTATTTTTTATTTTTATTGATTAGTTCATTAAATTGAAGTGAGACAACAGAGATGTCAACGTGGGTTCACGGCTCTCTGCTCCTTTAAATCCAATGTTTTATCCAAAAAAACAAAAGCAAAACCACACACACACACACACACACACACACACAACCCACGATGTGCATCGTCGTGCGCGGGGAGACGTGCGCTCCTCGACGGCGGGATCATGACTGCGGGTGGCGCCGCTCGCTGAGGCACGGTGGCTTATCACCCTGGGTGTTTAAATATTGAGCCAATTTAAACAGTGGCAGCTGCTAATAACCATCGGCCTCCATCTGTTTATCTGGCGGAAACAGAAGCACTCGAGCGGCTGCGTCAAATTGTCCACCACCTGTAAAAGCGCCTTGAGGGAACGAACGTGGCTGTTTTGTATGCTGCCGTTGTGAGTCGCCTCCTTGTTGCCGCGCATTTTATCTTGGTGGCGGCAACGGAGGAGTAGTCCTCTCTCTCTCTCTCTCTCTCTCTCTCTCTCTCTCTCTCTCCCTCTCTCCTGGATTGTGTGTGTGTGTCGTGGAGTGGCGTCTCCTCCTGCTTTTCCGTCCCTGTCCCACTTTTCCAAAATAGCGTCGGTGGTTGAAAAGCGTCCCCAGCGCCTCCAGTTTTAGCGCGGCCGTGCGGTGCCTTGGCCGGGCCTGGCCGGCCCACTGAGTGGCTCTCTAAACCTCCCGCTCCGCTCGCCCTCCAGGGCTAATTGTTGGTTTGCTCCGCCGTTTGTCCGTCCGGGCTCTTCTCTTTTTTTTCTTTTTTTTTTCCATCTTTTTTTTTTTTTCTACTTTCAAACCAGACAGACAAATCCTCTCTTTTTTCACGTCAACGGTCGACTCCGTCTTCGTCGGTCGCGGGGTTGAAAAAAAAAAATTACATATTGTCTGTCTGAACGTATGCAGCCGTGTATGTTTATCCCTCCCCCGACTAGACTTGTCATTAGAAAGTATGCAGTGCATGTGAGGTCTGGCGTGATAACAGGGTCGGCTGTTGTGCTGCGTGTGCACTGCGCTCTATATAGAAGATGTTTTTGTTTTTTTTGATTGTGCTTCAATGTTGCTGCAAGAGAAAAAAAAAAAAAAAAAAAGCAAAGCCGAGCCGACAGCAGCAGCAGCAGCCACCAAGCAGGCGTGAAGCGGCGGTCAGGCGGCAGCTGTTTGTTTATTTAGATCTAACTTGTAATTACATCTGCGACAGGCTTGGCCACAGACTGGAGGCTCAGACTGGGATTCTTTTTGCTCTCTGCTTTTGGATTTTTTTGACTTTAGCAGCCAATTTAGCCGCCACCACCTCCTGATCACAGTTGCAGCCGTATTTTTTCTGTCCGAATGGTAGAACTGCAACAATCGATTAATCTAACGATTATTATTGTGATTCGATGAAAAGATTATTTGAATTTGCTTAATAAAAAAAAAAAATCAACAATTTTCCGGAAGCCGCTGGAACGACGACCACAAGAGGTTACAAAAGCATCAAGAAGGAATGCTTTCCCCGCGGCGTCGTGTGCATCACAATGAGCGTCTGTGTGAAGCACGACCAGCGGAACCAATGTGTAGCGGCAGTGAAATTAAAGAGATGAAGCTTCGATTCAGCCAAATTGTAATTGAATTATTTTTCAAAATCAATTTGAGACGATTAATCGATGAATGATTTCTCCTCGACCAAAACAAACCCCGACTCTTATTTAAAAGTTAATTGTGGCTCTGAGATTCGTGAATATTTCACAGCAGAGACATTTAAAAAAATAATAATAATAATCATTTTGACGATGCCGCGGCTGTCGAGGTCAAAGGGCAAACCGGAGCTGGAGTGATCGCAGGCCGCAGAGGTGTTGTGAGAAGGTGACGGCCTTCTCGTCTCCTCCTTCCTCTCGACGCCCGAGTTTATTTCCTCTCTTATTTTTTTATTATTATTTTCTTTTCTTTTCTTTTCTCGTCTTTTTTTTTTTTTTTTTTTTTTTTCTGCTGGCGTTACAAATATGTTAATGCGGCTGTACGTGCGCGGGAAGCTGGCTGACTTCCCCTTCATTTGAGATTCATAAGCAGCTGTGACGACCTCATCACATAGATGCAGCTGACTCCAAGACGAGAGAAGACACAAAAACCACAGACCTGAAAAAGGAGGTGAGCGGGAAGACAGAGACTCCACTTCACAGGAGTCGCTCCGACTCCCCCCCCCACCCCCCTCGCCACCACCCTACCGTCTCTCTTTTCTTCCCCACTCCTCCCTTCCTTCACTCGCTAGTTTAAAGTTGTCCTGGCTTTTATTTTGAGAAATATTAATTTGGTAGAAGAGTGGTGCCGTCTCTGAAACACAACACAAAGGGGGAGAATAAAGAGAGAGAGAGAGAGAGAGAGAGAGAGAGAGGGGGAGAGTGGGGAGGAGAGGAGGAGGGGGGGGGGAGAAAAAGGCGCAGTGCGTGCACATTTCTCTTCCCGCTTGACGTTTTGCTGAAGTTTGTACGCCACTTGAGCCCGCCGTCTCCCTCGCTAATGATACCAGCCGCGGCTCTCTGGGGAACGGCGTCCGTCGCCGCGCCTGGCTTTCACATTTCCAGCACCAGGTATTTTGGGATACGCAAGCGAGCGGGGGACTGCGAGGCACATCATTCCAAGAGCTCGTCGTCGTGTGGCTCTCTGCCTCTCTGAATCTCTTCCTCCCTCCTCTCCTCCTCTCTCCTCCTCTCTCCTCTCCTCTCCTCTCCTCTCCTCTCCTCTCCAATCCACGCCGCTCCGCTCCGACTCCTCTTTCTTGTTGTTGTTGTACTTCTGCATACGCAGACGTTCTCTGTCGCACTCGAGCTCTCTCCCTCTTCCTTTCTTCCCTCCGCCTCCCTTTCTCTTTCTCTTTTCCCCTCGTTCCCCTTTTTTTTTGATTTGGCGAGGATGATTTCAAGTGTGCAGGGGGAGAAGAAGAAGAAGAAGAAAAGTGCGTGCGCAGGGGGGCGGGCGGGGTGGGGTGGGGATCTTTTTATTAACTTATTCATTGTATGTGAAATCAAGAGGTTTTTTCCTCCACACCCACCACCACCACCACCACCATCCTCTTGGTTAAGGCAAATGAATGTTTAAAGAGGTAATTTACTGGGCCCTGGCAGGATCCACATTGTGTATTACACAAACAGGCGGCAACAAAAGGAAATTCTAATCTAGACAGTAACACGAGTGCAGCGAGGATCCTCGGCGGGGGGCCCGGATGAATTATACAACAATCTGTGTTCTCCCTCGTTTCATTTAAGGGCCTGTTTTTCAAGGCTATCGCCGGGCTGCAACTTCAGAGGGGGTTGGGGGGAGGGGAGGGGGTGGTTGGGGGTGGGGGCGTGGTGGGGGGCCCTCCGAGGTCAAGCCCATATTGACAAATATCAAGAGGCAAAGAAGTAGCGGCAGCCCAAAACGCAGATATGAATAAGTGAAAGCAAACAGATGAGCAAACATAAAGCAAAGGGAGGGAAAAAGGGAGAGGAGGCGGCGGGCGCACTCGTCTCATTGGCCGTTAACACAGACAGAGAGAGAGAGAGAGAGAGAGAGAGAGAAACGCTAAACACCAGGTCCCAGACATGGTTTTCCAAGGAAGTGGGAGAAAAAAAACAAAGCAAAACCAAAAAGAAATGTGGAAAGTAACCACGTCGCCTTTCTAAATGGGAAGTCATGCTTCCTCTGACGGCGGCTGTCAGAGCCTCCGAGGTTTCTGCCTCATCAGCACAAACTGAGTGTGTCAGCTGCCGGACCGCTGCCCCCCAGGTTCTACTGCCCCCCCGGTCCCACTGTTGCCCCCCCAGGTCCAACTCTCACCCCCCCAGGTCCTACTGTAACCCCCCCCAGGGTCCCACTGTCCCCCAGGTGCTACTGTAACCCCCCAGGTCCTACTGCCCCCCAGGGTCCCACTGTCCCCCAGGTCGTACTGTAACCCCCCAGGTCCTACTGTAACCCCCCCCAGGTCCCACTGCCCCCCCAGGTTCTACTGCCCCCCAGGGTCCCACTGTCATCCCCCAGGGTCCCACTGCCCCCAGGGTTCCACTGTCGCCCCCCAGGTCCCACTGCCCCCCCCCAGGTCCCACTGCCCACCCCAGGTCCTACTGGCAGGGGTGGTGAATCACTGGCGCACATCGCATGCTTTATTTTGGATAATTCATTTCTTCAGCGTACGGCGGGAGGAGCCTTCCAGAAATGGCCCGATGATTTTTCACTCCTGCTTGTTGCGTAACAGCTCGGCCTGCCGCTGCGCCCGGTGGCTCGTTGCAACCTTTTATTTTTAACTTCCCACTGATGTTCTCTCAAATGAGCGGCGGCGGCATCGGCGGCGGCGGCAGCGGCGGCGGATGACGCCGATGCCGGAGTCTTTGAACCCAGACACACAGTGAGAGCGGAGGAGCAGCAGCCCGCCGGCCGGACACGTTCTCACTCTCCCTCGCTCGGCCCTCTCTCTCTCTCTCACCTTCCTTCACTTTCCCTTTCTCGCGGCTGAGATTGTTTTTCATTCAGTTTTTCCCCTGTACCGGGAGCATCAGGTGGTGTCGGGATTGTCCAGCCACCCCGACTCACCTGCTGTCACCCACCCCCCACCCTCACCCCCTCCTCCCCGCTCCGTCACACCTCAAACAATCAACAGGTCACATGGCCTCTGACCCCGCCCCCCTCCGCCACTCGCCTGTTCCCGACAGGATGAGTTTGACCTCTGACCCTTTGAGCCGACAGCTCAATCAGCTTTTCTTTTTTTTTTTTTATGGCACCAGTCATAGCTGAGACAGAAGAGAGAGCCCTCGCCCCCCTCCGCCCCCCCACCGCCACCCCCCACCACCGCCCACCCAGACTCAACCTCCTCCTCCGCCCTCAGCAGCCACCTCAGTTTTTATCTCACGCTTCGACACGGCGAGTCACTTTGAGCAGGTTCATCATCGCCCAGAAAGAGAAAATCAATCGAGCACTTTAAGAATCTAAAGCGCGTTGCTGTTATTTTGCTTCGCCCGGAACTTTAAATGTTCTGACCTTGACGAAGCGGACTGGCGTTTGATTGGCGAGGATTAAACAGAGTTGGCAGCGGGGCGGCGGGTGGAGGCGCGTTGGAGGGACTCCGATGCAAATCTGAAGCCCTGGAAACTGGCAGCGGCGGAGCAGCAGCCACTGATGTCGGCTGCCTCCTGGTCCTGGCGAGCTGCTCCGCTGGCTCCGCCCCCTCCCTGGCTCCACCCCCCCCCCCCGGGACCCGCAGCCAGTCGATGGCGACGCTCAGAGGAAGTTAGCGGCCTTTCGCTCTCCAGAGGCCGGCGCCTCCTCTTCATTCCGCCGGTTCCATCGAGAACCGAACGGGAGGTAAAGATGAAAATAAAATAAAAAAATAAAATATGAAATATGAAAAAATAATAAAAAAAAAACCCACCCCTGCTATGCCGTGTGTGGGCTTCACACAACTGTAAAACTGCGTCATCAGCACAAAGATAAAACTCTGCGTTTGCGTTTGCGTGTGTGTGTGTGCGTGCATGCGTGTGTGTGTGTGTTTGTGTGTGTGTGTGTGTGTGTGTGTGTGTGCGTTCGTGCGCGTGTGTGTATTTTAGACAAGGTGCCTGCCCTGGAGCTAGATAATGTGAACAGAAGCAGATGGGGAAACTTAAACGCACACCCACTAGGGTATCGCAGAGCTGGCACAAAGTAATAAGAGGTCTTAGAACATCTCCCAGCCGAGTCGATGCCAGCGCTCCCTCTCTCTCTCTCTCTCCCTCTCTCTCTCTCTCTCTCTCTCCCTCCCTCTCTCTATAGTGCTGAAACCGGATGACAAAGAGAGCGCAGGATGGAGCGAGGGAGCCGGTGAGGGAGGACTGGGGAGTGTTTTGTACGGCTGAATGTGCGAGTGCCAGCACGTGTGTTTGGTGCAGAGCCTCCACTTTTTGTTTTGCTCTTTGTTTTCTTTCTTTCTTTCTACGTTTTCTTTAAAAAAAAATTTTCATCCGTGCATATTTCTATTTATTTATGTATCCTGTCGACTCGCCGTCCTCCTCTCCGTCTCCTGCTCCCCGCTTGTTCCAAACACCGCCGGCTTTGCGGGACGCCGAGACGGCGAGTGATTCACACCGATCCTGCGTTTCAACAACGTTTGTTTTAAATGGAGAGAAAAAAGAACGAAAACAAAATGAGGGAGTGTAACAGCGGAGCAGCTACATGATTTTAAAAAAAAAAGAAAAAAAAGAAGAGGATTTTGGCCTAAAATCAAGGCCGTGCTCATCCGTTACGCAGACAGGATAAAACATGCAGACGGCCGAGGAGTGCAGTGTTGTTTTTAACAGCGTGCAGCCAATCACGGCCCGGCGAGGCCTTTCAAACGCAGCCAGGCTGGAAAAAATCAGATGGCTTTTCAAAAAAAAAAAAAGCTGATAGTTCCACTACTGCAGCTCAAAGCCAAGTTGTCATTATTTTATCTTTCTTTTTCTAATTTTATTTCAACCCAACTAACGGCTTTTCTTGACGTACGTGTGAAATATGTCACATGGGGAATGCAGCTTTTTATCATCTACTCATTGGAAAATAATGGGTCTTGCAGCTGCAGATGTCACACTGTCAAATGTTGCTGCTCGGTGTTGTCGCGCTGTCTGATTTCCCTGCTGGCTCAGTTTAGCAGCAGCACAGAGTTCGACCAAAGGCCCCCACAAGTGTGTGTTCTCATGTGTGTTTACAAACCCGCAGCATTCATAAAAGTTGATTTAGCATTTAGAATAGCCGCTGGTCCCTCTGGACAAACAGAGCAGCAACAGCACGGACTGATGGATTTCACCGTCTGTCTCAAATATTCACAAACAATCACACACACACACACACACACACACACACACACACACAAAGAAAGAGAAAAAATGAGAGCGAAGACTCACACAAAAGTAAAATATGATGTTGTAATGGGGGAGATGGGAGAGCTTGGATTTATGGTACTTTATAGATTATGGATTGGCTGCATGTTCAACAGATTTATTTATTTATTTTTACCCCAGGGCCTCTACTGGAAGTTGTGATATTAGGCTGCATTAAATTGACTGAAGTAGTTTTGATCTGATTAAATGGCAAAAACTCCACATGAATTTAGAGGGAAGCTTATTTCTCACTTCCTGGTATATATATACATATATATATATATATATATATATATATATATATATATATATATATATATATATATATATATATATATATATATATATATATATATATATATATAAGTAAAAAAAAATGGCCTTCAGATAAACACAAATATGCTTATATTTGTTTAACATGAAACAAAAATGGTTCATTTGACTGCCTCCAGCAAGACAGTTCTGGATTGTTTGTATTGTTGCATGAAATAATCACAACAAATACCATCCAAATATAAAATAGATATAAAATGAAATGCCTCAAATGTAATTTTAAAAAAAGTATAAATCAAAAGAAATGCTATTTATTTTTGTTGATAAAAGAAACTGGACATTGAAGTTAAATGGAGGCAGATTTGGAAAAATAATTATTTTTGAGTTTCCCTGAAATTAATATAAAATGAAAAAAACAATTGGCTGCAACTACAATAGACTTCTTCTGTTATTTATAACCAAAGTACTGTTCTGTTATAGAGACATTTTTATGTATTTATTTATTTATTTAAATGGATCCTAGAGAATGTTTATACCTTTTTCTTTTCATTCTTTTAAAGAATGCATTTCTGCCACCAACGAGCCTCGCTGACGTTTAACATCTCGGGGTCAGCCACGTTGCCAAAGCCATCTCGATTAAGATGAGATTTCCATAAATAAAGCTCAAGTAATTCAGCTCATCAATCATGCAAAGTGCTCCCCCCCCCCCCACCCCCCCGCCGACGTGCGTCACATTTTTTCGCAGAGTCACGGGGGACCAATCCGTCAGGGCCGTAAATCAGCCGCGCATCTCCGCTGCGCCAGCCAGCTGAGGTGAGCCGGGGGTGAAACCACGGCCAAGAGCTGCGTCCCACCACAATCACATGCACATGTTGCTGCCTTGTGGGTGGGTGCTGCCGAGGTCAAGGGGTGTGTGTGTGTGTGTGTGTGTGTTAATAATGAGGTGAGCTCGATCCTCTCCAGTCCCACAGAAGTCGGCTCCACCCCCCCCCCCCCCCCCCAACATTATCTCCACAGACGTACGCGGACGGAAGGGAAGAGTGATGAGAGCGAGACTTCCCCGGCCCGATGAAGATAGATGGTGGATCAATGAGCCGAGGGCAGAGCGATGGGATTCATTGAAAACTTTGTGTCCACTGTATGTTTTAGGGTAAAAAAACAAAGAAAAAAAAAAGGCTTAGTTCCTCAAGCTATCGCTCTGCGTAATGATGTTTAAACGATGATGTATTATTAATTATGCCTCCTCCTCACAAGGTTGCGCTTTAAGGAGCGTTTATGTGCGTAAGAACACCAAGCAGGAAATACGTATGCAGGCCTTTAGTAATGTTATACCAATACTGATAAATAACATGTAAACAGAAAAGAAACATTTCTATTTATAGCTCCACTGAGCCCAGAATGACAATGTAGACTGGAGGCTGAAGTCTCCTGCCCCCTGCAGGACAGATTGTTTTCAAGTAGTTTTTGGTAACTTTGTCAAACAAGCGGCTTTGTTATTTATTTCGCAGTACTCATTTCTGCCACAAGGTGCTTCTAAATCTTACGTAGTGGTCCTTTAAATTGCATTAAGCTGAGCTTAAGTGAAATCTAAAACATTGATTTTTTTTAACGTTTTTTTTCCCCAAGAAGTGTGTGAGTTCAAAAGCTAAATGTGCCTTCAGCCAAGTGGCTTCTGATTAATGATTATGGCTTAAAAATATACATTTGATGTGATATTATTACAATTATTATTATTATTATTATAATTATTATTATTATTAGTGATTTAAAAAAAATGCTTCAAACAAATGTGTAGGGAGAATTTAGTTTGTGTTGACTTTAGCGGGGATCCTATCTGCCGGTCAGTTGGAGGATCCCGTGTGCAACACGCCGGTTTTTCAGCGCCACATTTTGGTTCAACAGCTGAACGCTCTGAAGTTCCTGATAGCAGCGCGGCAGAAAAGATCAGCCGGCGCACAGACTCATTTCCTTCCCTTTCAAGGTTTAAATTATATCTCAGCGGCTGGAGGGAGAATTAAACTCGCATTTGAAGTGTTGAAGTGTTGAAGTATGTTTTTTTTTTTTTCCTTTTTTTTTTTTTTTTTGAAAAAAAATAATGATAGCGTGTGTGATGATGTCACCCGGACCAAAAAAAAAAACAAACAAAAAAACAAAAAACTGTGCGGTGGATCTGCGGGGCCAAAGTGACGCAGACTGTAAATGAATGGATGAAAGAGGCCGCAGTGGGACGTCGGCGCCGCCTAGAGACAAACACGCAAAGAGGCCAAAAAAAGAAAAGAGAGAAAGAGAGAGAGAAAAGAACGACAAGACGCGGACGTTCATGCATAAACAGGCCACGTGCCACCGGCTGCTGTTTGATTGATGAGGAAATAGATGGCAAATTGCAGTGTCCGTCTTGATGGATGACATCATTTGGCCCCCGTTGTGCTGATCACGGCTGTGTGCCAGACCAGCGGCTGGTGCAGCGTCCCCCCACCCCAACCCCCCCCCCCCCACCCCCGCTCACAATTGATCAGTGGGAATGTTTTTTTTGTCACGCCGGCCTTCTTTGAATTTAATGCTTGAGGAGCGAAGAGCAGCCGACGCGACTCTTTACCGCCTCTCGCAGTCCCCTGGACCCCCACCCCCCCAACAACCACCACCACCACCACCCCACCCACATCCATCTTTATCTGGGGGGGTGGGGGAGGGTCCTTGACGTGACAGACCCAATGGCGGCGCTTGTTTGTTTAGCTTCACACATAGATGAATCCCTCTGCGTTAAGTGACCCCCCCCCCCCCCCCCCCAACAGATTGATGATTGTTTACACAGGTTCAATTAGAGGAGGGTGTCGAGACGACAGCGGCTATTATTGCAGGCCGGACTGAGGAAGATGGGCAGCGACTGTCGCGGCGCTTCATGTTTTTGTTTTTTGTTTTTTTTTCTCCCCGCCTGCGTTTGTTCTCGTCCTCAAAACTGCTGCAGACGTCGTCGGACCTCTCGTTTGTCTCCGCCACCTGCTGGTCTGCCGGAGAATTTTTGTTAAAGCCTCTTCAAACAGCGAGTCCTGACATTATACAGCCGCCCCCCCTCCCAAAACACACAAATCTGCTATATTTATTTATTTCTTTGAATAAGGTGTGAATCGGTGTGAGGGAGGAGCCGCTCCGCTCCGCTGGCTGCCTCTGGATTTGCTTGTCACATCAGCAGACGAGTGCATCCGTCCTCAGTCAGGTTGCAAAGGGCTCTGCAGGCAGGCCGCCTTCTCCCAGAGGCTTATTTTGCCATCCAAGCGCCGCCTCATATTCAGATAGGACTGACAGGTGAAGAAGAGTCTGGTGGCGGCGGCGGCGGCAGCTCTTGATTGATGGTGTGACGGAGGGCCGGGTTTATGAGCCACGGCCAATCTGAATATTGAGAATGTCGTGTCACTTATATTAAGAATTATTTGACAATACATTATGTCGGAGATGTGTCACACAGAAAAGGATGAGGGTGTCCCCCCCCCCCCCCGTAACCCCCACATGGCTGAAATTACAACCTGTGGGGCGGAGCAGGAAGTGGGCCCCCCCCCACCCCCAAGTCAGTCCTCTGCGGACGGCTTTGACACGGGGGCCTGATTGTCAGGGGGCCCTCCTGGCTGACTCACAGTTAGTCACTGCCAACATAAATGATAAATAAAATAAAGCATCAGTATGCATGGGTTTTGCTGCTTGTCGTCTTTGCTCTGCATTGTTGACCGCCACCTTCACTTTGCCGACGGCTCTCGGCTCCGTAGAAACTTTTCAAGCTGAGCTTGCAGCTTTGAAAGCGGCAGCAGAACTCTCATTTTTCTTGATCATTCAAAAGCATGACATTTTTTTCCCTTTTCGGTCTGTGCAGCTTTAACATGAAAAACTGCTTTTTGTTCTTTATTAGGCCATTGACAGACCAGAGTCAGAAACCTGTTGGGTTTATTATCATGTCTCAACGTCTCTGTGATTGGACGAAGCCTCTGCGCGTCACTTTAAGACGGACTGGTTTGATTCACAGCCACTTTGACCAGAAACTGTTGGTTTCTACTGTAACTGTGTTTCACTGAGGTGGTGGTTTCTTACTCTTCTTCTGTGGTGTTTAACACAGCTTGCAGTAGTCACCCATCACAAGTCTATCTATCTATCTACAAAAAGCTACTCTTGTGTCTTTGTCACTTTCTGCTGATGTTTTCTTTTTTTTTTTAGTTTGTTTTTTTAAACCAGTTAACAACTCTAAACTAAGAGTTTATTGGTTTCTGTTCCGTGGAAGTTTAAGAGTCCAATAAACATGTCGTTGCAGATTCATCCTCGGGGCTTTTTCACACTGCCGACAACATGGTGTGAACAAATGGCTTCCACCTGTCTGGCCGTGCCCTGCGTTACGCTGCGGCTAATCTTAGCTTTCTGAGCGGCCTGGGCAAAAGCTTGGAGGACGTTTCGTTTGTTGGGGATTCCTTAATAAGACTTAAGTTAATTCTGACACCCTTTGGCGGACTGTTTGTCCGCTTGAATTGCATGTCAACACAAAGCATTGTTGTTGTTGTTG
The DNA here is from genome assembly GCF_046127955.1 of Nelusetta ayraudi. NCBI lineage: Eukaryota > Metazoa > Chordata > Actinopteri > Tetraodontiformes > Monacanthidae > Nelusetta > Nelusetta ayraudi. The sequence continues at coordinate 88,612 of NW_027466178.1, read as the reverse complement.
TTGTTGTTGTTGCGGCAGCTGCAGCTTTCACCGTGCAGGTTATTTTTTTTTCCACCTCCCTCGGTGTTTCTCTCTCCCTCTCTCTCTCCCTCTCTCTCTCTCTCCCTCTCTCTCTCTCTCCCTCCCTCTCTCTCTCTCTCTCTCTCTCTCGCCGCCGCGCTGCTGCGTGAACTGAACATGACAATAAAAAGTGGAGCCGTAATGACTTCAAGGAGTTAATCTGATATTCATTTAGATGTGAGCCACCTTCCTCCAAATGGTGGAGGAAACAAATCATTGGCCCTTTAATGATAATCAATGGCTGATCCCCGCCCCCGCCCCTCCCTGCCTCGCCCCACCCCACCCCACCCACCGCCAAGGCTATATTTGCCCCGTGCATCATCTGGTGTGCTCTGTGTGTGTGTGTGTGTGTGTGTGCGTGTGTGCGTGTGTGTGCGTGGTGGGCTGTGCGAGGCGTAGCTAGGTGTACTCTGAGAGCCGTGTGTTTTTCCTGTGGGGGTCTCCCTGGCTGACCCCCCGACCCCTTCTTTCTCGGAGGACAGCCAGCTAAGAAGCAGGCAACATATCAAAGAGTGGGGGGGCAGCGCCAGGCCACTGGGTTTCTGGCAAAATCATCTCAATAAATAAATATCACAAGACACTGCTGGAGGGGAGGGCTTTGAAGTGGGGGGGGGGGTTGAGCCCCGTTCCCTCTTTTCTCTCTCGCTCTTTCTCAACTTTAATACCGGCGCTTCTCCTCCCGCGTCTTCACTCGCAGCCAAACCCTCGCCGCTTGCTCTGACAAAATGGCTCATGCGTTGCTCCCGTATACACCAAACTCGCCGACGCCAAACGTTCGGGGTCTGGCGGTTTTCCTCTCAGAGGAGGATGAGAGTTGCCGTGGGTTTTTTTTTGTTTTTTTTCCACTATCGACGGAGAGTCGAGTCCAGGTTCGCTTTTTTAAAAATTCTTTTCTTTTACTTTCCCCTTCGTAATATTGAAACGCGCAGGCCAAAATCAAACGTTTGCGTGCTTTGAAAAGATTTTTTTTTTTCTGTCTCCCGCACTCTCGTTTTAATTTTCTTTCTTAACCAAGCTCAGATCGGCTTTAATTGTTTTTCCAAGGCAAGACAAGAAAGGACTATTGTGTAGAAGTGAGCTGTCAATCTTATATCAATGGCTGCGTGTCAGCGCCCAACTGTGACTAAATTATACCCACAATGCAACTTCACGGGGGGGAAATTTTCCTTCCCGTCGTCTCTCTTTCTGAAACATCATCAACCGGCCTCAGTTTCAATTTTAATTGCATCTAAATTCCCTGTAATCACATATTTATCAAGGCAAGTCGGCGATGGCGTAGCGGGTTTTTTTTTTTTTTTTTTAAGAAGATAATGGCTGGTGAAAACAAAACAAAACAAAAAAAAATGTTTGGGGACACTCAGCATCACGGCACAAAGAAGGGAATTGCAGCATTTTTGCGGGCTGTTGCCTCAGTCCATCACTAGACAGAGACGCTTTTTTGTGTGACCCTCGGGGATGTATCACATTGTCTGCTTTATGGAAGAATAAACACACACACACACACACACACTTACTCACACACTTACTCACACACAGCACAATCCATTGTGTTTTTCCTTTTGCGGGATTGGCTCATGCTTGTGTCTGCAAACACTAAAGTCGAGCGCCCAGCATCGAAAAAAATAGCTGACTAGCCCAAAATACATCTGCTGCAATTTCCAGCAAAGACTGTGAAATGTTAAACTCTGCCTGCGCCGCATGTCCAGAGTGTAACATTTGTCAGGGCTTTTGTTGTGATCCAGCGATGAAAATGAAGTCTTCTCAGGTCAGGAGGGTTTTTGTTTTTTTGTTTTTTCTTTTCTTAGGAAAAAGAAAATCAAAAACACGACATGATCACAGTCTGAAAAATGTATCTTCCATCTGCTTGATTTATAAACAGCATCATTCACTACTGCAGCTTGAAACTTCAAGAAAACAGCATATTTAGCCATGTGTTTGCAGCCTGCAGCTAAAACCAAACTTTTAACTCCAAATCAAATGTATCCCATATGTTTGCTTAAACAACAGTGGAACTGATGCCTCCCATGTAACGCAGGCTCGTTCTTCATCGTCACACCTGTCAGGCAGGAGCAGCTTTCCTCTCCTAGCGTTTTTTTTTTTGAACACCTGACAGCAGGATGGAAAACAGGCTGGAGGCGGAGACACCGGATCAGCGGCAGCGTGACACCAACATCCATCAGGCTTAGAGAGTGGTCAATAACACTGGGCTCGCACTATTGAGAGGCAACAGAGTAGATTTCAGTGTGTGTGCGTGTGTGTGCGTGTGTGCGTGCGTGTGTGTGTGTGTGTGCGTGTGTGTGTGTGTGTGTGTGTGTGTGTGTGTGTGTGTGTGTGTGTGCACGCGCACTGGTTAAACACTCGGCAGTACACAGGGGTTAAACTGTGACTCCCCGGGGAATGTGTTATTGACCAGCCCAAATTAATTTTCAACAAGCCTCTTCAGGGTAGAATAGAGATGGATCACGGCTGTGAAGGGCCTCACGCGCTTCTCTCCAAGGTCTGCAGAGGAAGCGAGCGGCCGCCTCGCTCGCCCCCGCCTCGGCTGAGCGACGGCGGCTTTTTTGTTTGCGCTTCACTGGGACGTCTTTCCGTTTTGTTTGGTTTTGTTTTAACAGGAAGTAGCGTTTGTCATCATCCTTTTCCACCCCAATTTTTTTTTTTTTTTTTTTTGTAACTCCTCTCCCCTCCCCCACAGGTGGCGCTGAGTGCAGTCATTACCTGGGGATATGGATGTGAATATGGATTGAGGCGTGTGTCTGTGTCGTCGACGTGCCTCGGCTGAGGGAAGTCAAGCAAGCGTGGAAAAAAAAAAAAAAAAAGAGGCCTCGTTGTTAATTTGAGCACCTCGACTTATTAGTTTGGTTTTGATCCGTGGCAGGCGGCGGCAGGGTGTCATCCTGTCGCTTGGGTTTTTTTTCTCTTCCTCTCCCACTTTGAATGGTACAAGTGACAAAAGGCCTCCCACCCACACACACGCACACACACATGCACAAACACACACACACATGCACAGAGCGGGAGAGAGAGAGAGAGAGAGAGAGAGAGGGAGTAGCTGGCTCGGTGTGATCACTGCACACCGAGCTTGTCAGCGCTAATCTCCTTTAAAATGGCTCTCTTGTCTTACACGGCGCGCTCGCAGCACATCCTCGGCGCCGTAATTGTGTCTGCTCGATGAGACTCGTCGTCCCACTTTTCCTTCCTGGCGGCGGCGGCGGCAAACTCCTCTCGCGCAGCGACTCCGCCGCAGCGCGGTGCCGCTTGAAGTCGCGCCGCGCGGCGCCTGACTGAGCAGGTTGAAAATCCCGCAACTCTCAGCCACGTCCCCTCCTCCTGCTTTCTAATCTCCCATCACAAAATACTGTGTGTGTGTGTGTGTGTGTGTGTGTGTGTGTGTGTGTGTGTGTGCGCGTGTGTGTGTGTGTGTGTGTGTTTTGGTGGTGGTGGGGTAATCAGAAGTAATGTGCGCTTGGAAAACACCACCCGTTCCCACCGTCAGCAGCGGGACAAAGCTGGATCCAGCAGGAAGTGACGGGGGGGAGCGAGCGGAGCTAATTGACGACTGGCTGCCTGCCTCTCAGCCTTTATTCAGCACCGTGTCGAGGCTTTGAAGGCTCGGGTTGCCAGGCTTGTTTCTGAGAGGAGAGTGAATGACTGTACTACTGCACCTCTCTGTACCTCTCCATCTGTCACTAATAACACTGATTACTTTTAATCTACCCTATTTTAATCTGCTGCTGTTATGGCCAATGTGTAGACCCACATAGGGCTGCAGGACTTTATTCTCATGGTTGGCCAACACATACACACACACACACACAAAGTGTGTAAGCTGAAATTCAAAAACAGTTGAAACATCTTTGATATGAACAAACCGATTGTTGCAGTTTTGATTCTTGAGATAAACATAAAGACAACGTAGAAGATTCTCCAACCCAGGCATGGGCAAACTACGGTCCGGGCCCCACATGTGGCCCGTTAAGCTTGTTAATCCAGCCTGCCAAACTTTTTGGTGGGATGGATTTTTTTTTTGTCTTTAACTGTAAATAATTCATAAAATGGCTGCATATCATCCATTTTCAGTGTTGTAAGAGTAATTTCAATAAAGAGCTAAATACCGTGGGGCTTCAAATACATGTTTTGTTCTAACGCTTTTGTTCATTTTCAATTGACCTTAAAACATCATGTTTTCTGCATATCCCATCATATATGTTTTTCTCCGATGAAGTGGGTCACCAAACCACTCCATCCATCTGCTGCTGCTCCGGCCCCTCTGTCAAATTTTAGAACCCACTGTGGCCCCAGGAGGCAAAAAGTTTTGACTGCGCTGCGCTAACCCTCAGTATCTGCAAGGTTACTGCTTTGGAGTCGACACCATGGCTCAAATGTGGTCGGCCAACTTTTGAAGAACCTCTGTGAAATAGCCCGGCTGCCATAATAACACATCAAGGTTGGATAACAGGGTTAGGGTTAGGGTTGGGGTTGGGGTTGGGGTTATAGGGCGTTTTCACACCAGGAAAGTCCTTCAGTTCGCTTTCTTTGGTCCGGACCAAAATACAATGTATCCTTTTGGTTTGGTGTGGTTCCTTTTCACGTTGCAATTTTCGCAAGAGTCCCAGGATTTGACAACAAACCCACATGTGTGCAAAGATCGTGCAAATCATTGGACAAAACGGTCCGGGGGGGGGCGGGGTAACACGGTAAAATACGGAAATTAAACAATCATGGATCTCCAGCGTGCTGCACTCGTTGTGCTCATAATGTTTGTTTTTTTCCACACAAACAAAAGCGTTTGCAGGTATTTTGGAACATTAGAGGCTTTTGATGCAACGTCGATTTTATGAGGAGATGTTTACCAATTTGCGACAACCAAGACGTTTGGCAAGAAGCGTCTCCTCATTGCTCCACGTTGAACCACGACTCACGTTGGCCTGACGGTCCGACGACGTGCTACTAAACTTTCTACTATGCTAACCAAAACAGCATTTCCCATAATGGTTGTGGCTACGGAAGCCTGTGACGTGTAAAACAGTGTGTGATTTCACAACTGGTTGGAGCCACGGTGCGGATATCACACGTCAACCGATGGTTCGTTTGGAAGCGAACCGAGACCACCTCTCCGGCGAGGTCTCGGACCGGCTGTTTGCTCCGGACCAGAGTTCGCTGGTTTGTTGATTCACACCAGCCCAAAAGGTCCGCAAAAGGGACTTTTTTGGTTTAGTTCGAACCAAACGGGGCAGGTGTGAATACGCCCATAGAGAGGGGAAGGACCCTCTGTCCTTCCCGGTCCTCCCTCCCTCTCTCTCTCTCTCTCTCTCTCTCTCCTTCCTTCCTGGCGGTTCAAGAAATTGACCTTACACCGACAGCCATAACAGACCGCAGTCCACTGTTGTGGATCTATATAAATATAAAAATAATAATAATACAAGATTAGCTATCAGCTGTTTCTGTTCTGTCAAACCAATTTATGAAAAAAAAAAAGCAGCATTTTTTTTCCTTTTCCTTCTCCAAATTTCTGCGGCTCCCCACCCCCAGCGCCCCCTGGCGGCCAGACACTTGTAAACTACTGTTGTGAAGTACTGTGAAACTGCACCATACACATTTGGGTCACTGCTTTAGAGTCAATACCAGTCGGCCAACTTTTGGGGAAACTCTGTGAACCAGCCTGCCATAATAACACATGAAGGTTGGCTAATGACACGCTTTCTGATCTCAGGGCCGAACAGTGAACACAGACTGCGGCCGTCTAATCAGAGCTGCTCCATTTAATAAGGTTTTAACCAGACTGATAAAAATCCCATTTGTAAAGCAGGAATTTTTGAAATTGGACGTGGAGTTTAATCCCAGATCAGATGCGTGTTAATGAGACTTGAATGTCATCTTGTGTGCTTTGTATCGTCAAATGTGATGCATTGTTGGTCTTTTCTCTCAGTATTTTTTGCTGGGATTTCTTCTCTGTGATGTTGTGGGCTGCTAATGACGGCAGACAAATTTCAGACCGATGCTGGAAGGTGTCGATCGTTCCGTCAAACAGTGTTTTGCTGCCCGGCCTGCGCTCTTTTGTGTCCGCACGTCATTCTCCTTATATAGTACTATTTAGTACTATATAAGTACAGTACCGCGCGCTATTATGTCCTGGAGTCCCTTTCTTTCTTTTCGTCCAACCCCAAGGACAAGTGGTTCTCTGCTCTTCAAAGCCATTCTTTTGCTCCGCAGCGCAGGACTTCATTCTCTTTTGATTCTCTGCCCATAATACAACTTGATTGAAATTGTATTTTGCCTTATTTAGTGCACATTGTTGAGCGGTTTTGCGACGCCGCCTCCAGGAAGTCCGGCGTCTCTCAATGGAGCTCCTTGATTACGCCGCAGCTGAATGGCAGCCATTTTATTTATTTATTTATTTATCTATTTTACCTCTTTAATTCCCCACGCAGAATCTTGGTCGCTGCCGACGGTTCAAGTGGGCCCGGCGGACAAAGTGGAACAGATCTTTTCCCATTGGCAGTGACCAAATGCATTACCTTTTTATTCATTTATTTATTTAACTATTTCTCCAGCGAACACAGGTCACGGTCAGCAGAACAGCGTCGCCGCCCTCTCGAGCAGAAAGAGAGGAGATTGCCGACCCCGCGCCACTAATTCAATATTAACAGAAAGGAGAAGGAGATACAGCTGTTTGGCTTTTTTTTTTCAGAAAGACTTCGCTCTGGAATTTTTTTTTTCCTCTAATCCCAAAGTAGTGAGCCTTGTTACAGAGAGAGTGAGAGAGTGAGAGAGAGAGAGAGAGAGAGAGAGAGAGAGAGAGGGAGAGGCGACCCGCTGCTTAGCTACTTTTCCCAAGGTCACAGCCTGTGATGATGAGTAGCAGAGCTGACTCCATACATCTGGACTTCATTATAGGAGGGCTGGAAAACTCTGGGCTATCATTCCTGCTATCTGCCGAGGGAGATGGAAGGCAGCCACACAATCCAACTTAGCAGGGGTCGTCTTCCATCTTTTCCTAGTTTTTTGTGCGTGTGTGTTTTGTTTGGGGGGTGGGGGGGTGCGGGGGGTGTGTGGAGGGATTTGGGGGTTTATGGGGCTTTTTGGGGGGGCTGGTTTGCCTTCCATCTTCCCCTCATTTTCCCTCTTGTTCGTGCTGTAACTCCGTCTTTATCTTTGCGCCCTGAAGTCTCTGAAGTGCCGTGCGTTGATGCAGAAGCCATGTTTGCCGCGCTTGTCGGGACTGAAGCGAGGACTGAAGCGCTCGTCAGTGCTTTAACTTCCAAGCGTGCGCCCCTCTCGCTCGACACGACCACCCCCCCACACACACCCCACCCCCGTACCACCCCCGACCCCCCCTTTTATTCACTTTGCTGAGAAAGTTTCTTCTTCCTCTCCCGCGTCGCAAGTCAGAGCTCCTCACCGCCGCCGCCCCGTCTCGCCCCCAGGACAGTCAACACCTAGCCACATGCCTCGTAGGCTCGCCAGGAGCTCCGCACCGCTCTACCCACTGATTGCTACTCAGGAAAGGAGGGGAAAAAAGAAGCGAGCCCGACACTCGGCTGTTTCCACGCCGCCATTTGTTGTGCTACGTGCTGACAAGCGATGCATCAAACGGACCGCGTTCACGTACTCCTCTTCCTTGCCTTCGTCAAGCCACGGGCGCTGTTCCCTGAGATCTTTTTTTTCTTTTTTTTTTTTTTTTTTATCCCTGCCACCTACCAAGCCGTGCTCTCTCGCCTACTGTGTATATTGTTGAAGAAGATGCATCTTCTTTTTTTTTTCTTTTTTTCTTTTTTTTTAGCTGCGCACCGGAGTGAGTGGATCAAGCGCTGTGGCTCAGAGGTGAAGCTAGCGCCTCCCAGAGCCATTCATCAAACCCAATGTTGTAGGTTTTGAAAAAATGAAAAAGAAATCGACATACTATAGGTTGTTGTTTTTTTCGAGGGCAAAAAAAAACTTGAAACACTTGAAAACTCACTGAAATGAATGTCCTGTGATAGTTTAGCATGACAAAGAGTGGTAGAATGCAAAATCTTAATATGTCCAAAGATTGAAAAATCGGTGTGCGATAGTAGTCATTTTTTCAAGGGCAACAGAAAACAAGTTAAAAACAGCCTAAAACTCACCAAAATGACCACTGATATGATGGTTTAGCATGACACAGAGTGTTACAACTCAAAAAACATATAATAAAATAAATGAATAAAACGTGAAAATTACTCACTTCCGATTCGTCAGCGGTCAAAGGTCAGATGATATAAAATTTCGGTCTTGATCTAACAAATCTGTCAGTTTTTGTCCAATGTCTCTACGACTTTCCTAGTGGCCACAAGGGGGATTTTAGTTTTTCTAGGGGGCGCTATGGAGCAGATTGTTTTTTTATACATTTTTTTTAATAGATTACATTTTTACACCAGTTTTGACATGTGTGCAAAATTTTGTGAGTTTTGGAGCATGTTCACTGGGTCCAATTGGGGTTCGAAGTCGCTTAAGTAAAAGAAAAAAAGGAGAAACAAACATTACAATTTCAATTGGGGCTTCAGAACAGGTCTGTAATGCAGGGTTTATTCCAGCATCTGATATGTTCATATGCGCAACACGGACAACTGGATGCTTAAAAATACCCCAACCGGAGACTGAAGTCCATGTAAAGGCATAGAGGGAAACAGCCAGAGAGCCATTATTGATATGCGGAAGCTAAAGTTGCATCACCTTGAGAGTTCGGAAAGGTGAAAAACAACACAGCCGCGACCGGCTTTCTTTCTTTTTCTTTCCCTTTCTGTTTCCCTCTAGTGAGATGTCACTTCAAAAACAAGCCGACCAAGAAATGTTACTGTGCTGAAAGAATGTCAGCCGGTTACAATGGGGCTGCTTAATGAGGTACTGTGGCAAACTTTCAGGCAGGCCAGAATATGAATTATTTGTCATTGGCTCTGTGTATGTGTGTGTCTTTGGAAAGGGCCCAGTGCAAAGCGGGATGAAGGCGGGCCTTGATGGAGAGATGTGGCACTAGCCCGGGGGCTTGCTCCACTCTGAGGGTAGTTAGCTTGCTGCATACCGCCATCATTAGGGACTAGGGCACTTGCGCAGGGAAGGTGACACACAAGCCAACATGGAGACGGCGGCACACACACCACACACACACACACACACACACACACACGCAACACCTGTGTGTACACTCTCTGCACATCTCTCCTGCAGCTCTCGCCGTGCCCTGGCCTCACACTTATTTTCAGCACACCTTCAGCTTCTGCAGCGAGTCCAACAGTACCGTCTGGTCGAGCCGACGTGAAGTATATTGTGTGCATTTCATGAACACCAGTCGTTTCACGGTGACTTAAAGAGGACCCTGCGTATCGTTGACGCTATCTGAATTCAGCAGGCACCACTGGCTCCTGTGTGTGAAGTTCATGTTAAGAGTACCTCATGGTACTACAGACCAAGGCAGAAACAATGTCCCTTCACGGCAAAATCATTGTTTGAGTCGTCATTTTCATGTGGAACCTTCTACAGGACCCTGCTACTTTCCGTTTGTGTACGTCTGGTTCTGACCACCACGTACAAATTTTACAAACTCACCCCAGGTGTGCTGTAGCGGAAGTATGTCATTTTGATTTAGTGCTGCCCCTGGTTGAATTTTAGTTTCCCTCGCCAATCACATGCAAGAACCCTCAACTGTAAGTGATTTGAGCACAGGTCCCCATCTCATATGGATTTTGATTTTCAGATATTCCATTGAGTGCATGAATCTGTGCTTCATTACCGGCAGTACATCAACCCCGACTCTCCTTGTCGCTGTGTTGTTTTGTGCTCTTGATCTCTGCCATCACCGGACCAACCCCCCCCCCCCCCCCCACACACACACACACACACACACACACACATGAGATCCCTCTACTGCAGCACAATGCACACAATCTGGTTTTAATGAGTCCCAAATTTTTCGGAATAAAGATGGCCTTGTTGCTGGCACTTCAATGGAGAGTCCTTTAGGGAATGTATTTGCCGACCAGACTTGCCCACTGTGGCCGGACCCTATTTACGTCCCGGATAAAAGAGACTTTCATTGAGACGGAAAGAGGAAATCTCTCTCAAAAAAACTCCCCTTTCATGTGCATTTTTTTGTTCTTCAAGGTGAGAGGACAGAAAGTGGAATGACTTTTTTCTTTAAGACATAATTCTAGGGAAAGTGTTAGGGTAAACTGTGTGGGAGTCATTATGTGGCATGTAAACCTCTAAAATCAGGCGATTAAAAATAAAATGTTTTTTTTTTTTCATCTGCTTTACACAAATGTGATTTTTGTGCCATTTTCACATCTCGGCTAATGTCAATCTCCCGTTTGAACAAACAGAAAACAATTTGGCAGGTCGACTTGTGACAGCAGGTCAGTGTAAACCTAATTTTGATAACAAGAAACAGCAAAGTGCAATGATGTATGTCATGAAACAGGGAATGAAGATAGGAAACCTTTTTTTTTTTTTTTTTTTTTTTTCAATTATAATAGGAGTCTATGCAAAATTTAAATTTCACCCATTTCCTGCTTAAATCTCATCTGTGTCAGTGGAGGCACTGGTGACATTTCCTACCCACATAAACCATTCTGGATTTTCTCCAAGCAGGAAATTACGTGTCACGTCATTGCTTTATTTCTGAGTTTGTGCCGCTAGAAACTACCCTCGTGCTAACACCAAGGGAGTTTAGATTGGCAATTTTCAGCTAAAACATGGCGCGAGTGTAAGATAGTGGAAAGTGGACTTGTTAGTCTACTGGACACATGGATGACACCACACAAGCAGTATTTGGGCACCTTATGTCTATTTCCGGTTGTGTTTGATGCTGGTTTGTGACTCCCACTTGTGTCCATGAGATGGTGTTTATTCCTTTCCCCCCAGAAAAGTTTGGTTGAGTGTGAAATTGATATTTTTTTGGTGAACTATCCCTTTAATCCTGCCAAACTTTATGTAACTTCAATTTAAATATTGCAGCAACTGTGACTCAACCTGATTTACTGTCGTCATGAGGCCGTTAGTAACACACTTCTTCCTCAGAAGAAATTTGTTCTGATCTTCCACTTTAAAACTTCAAGACAAAGGAGGAACATCATTGTATTATACCCCATTCCCAAAAAGCAAAACAAAAATAGTTTAACCAAAGTTATGCTTTGACCACATTCTGCACTTTTGCCACAATGTCTCTTATGTTGGCTGTACTACTTTTCCACAAAGCACTTTCTCTTTCCTTCTTTCTTTTTTTTTTAACTTTGTCTTTCAGACTTTCTTTTCCCTATTTTTTGTCAAGCTTACAGCCAATCAGTTTAAAGCAACACAAAGGAATACAAAACCATTCAGTGTGTACAGACCTTGCTGTCATGTGTGTCTTTGACATCGATTTCTTTGTTCTCCTTTTCACTTGTTGTCGTCTTCAGCAGTACTACAGACTTGTAACTCGTAATAAGGAACGACATCTCTTCTGAATCCTTTATATATTTTTTCTCCTCCTCCTCTCGCCGACAATCGGGAAGAGGAGGGAGAAAAAGAATCAGTGGGCTCCGCAGTTTATCCTTTGACGTATGACTTAAAACTTGAGATCGTGAGATATTGTTGGGAACGGTGGCGAACAGCCTGACAATTACCGGAGTTCTTTTGGAGGCCCGCGAATTGCGTCGACGCTCTTCTCTTTGGGGCCAGCGCATAAGCGCGCTGGCGAGAATAAATGAGTGTTTTGCCACCGCAACAATGAGGGTCACGGCTGGGCTTGGCTGTGCCGGAGACGCTTCCAGACGCAACGTCATTTTAGGATCTGTATTGAAAAGAAGAAAATCTCCCTTTAAAGTGAAGAGCACCTTGGGAAACGTGCCTGCGCCGGGAACCCCACCCCCCAACCAGGCGTGACCCTCTTTCTGTTCCTCTCTCTTGTTTCAGTATTAACCTAATTGGGGTGAAAAGAGGAATGTCATTATGGGAGGACAACACGGAAGCCGTATAGAAATCTCCGGTGCATGTTTACGCTACGATGGCCACTTCTTCAACCTCTCAATTTTTGTTTCCACCACCGTGATCAGGGCCAGAGGTGTTTCTCTTTCCTCCTCTTTCAAATAACATCCGAAACAATATGTTTCCTTGTGTTGTTTGCCTCAGTCTGGGGGACATACTGTATTTAATGCTACACAGTTTTGTTGTTGTTTGTTTTTTTTTTCCACATTTGTATGCTTGCCTGTAGTGATGGCCTTCAATGTTGTTCGTCCGCATCATGTAGACATAAAAAAAAAAAAATGTCATTTCTTTACTCAGGGCGCGTGGCTTCCTTTCTCCCTCCTGAAATGAAATTGAGGCCTCACGGACGGACCCATATTATACATCACAAGTAGGTTTATAGTTCAAGGATATTGCCCACACAATTTCTTTAAGTGTACATATTGGCAGCATTCAAAGAGAGGGAAAATAAGAGGAGACCCACATTGGCTGGATCACACCCGAACCCCCCCCCCCCCCTCGACCCCCCCCCCCCCCCCCCTTGTGTAACTTCTTATTTGCTTGCCGTGCTCTGTACGCTGCATTAAGGACAGAAAATACGGAAACATTCTTGACATATCTAGCGACTGAACTGCAGAATGTGGAGAGTGAAATGCTACGTAATTAAATTGTTTTTTTGTGGGTTGGATACATCGAGGGCCAGCTGATTGTTGTTGTTGTTGTTGTTGTCCTGGCACAAGGACTGTTTTTTTTTTTTTAGCAAGAACTTGGCTGAAATGTTCTACAATATGTCACTTGAGTTTTGAGCTGACGGAACTTTTTGGACAACGACACAGACAGATGCAGTCAATTCAGCAGAGCATGAGGTATAAGAGTCTGTCTATATGTTAGTGTTTCTCTTCAGTTCCTCGAATGATTATGTGTTCTTCCTGCAGCCCTTTGTGCTGTGTTCCTTTTCACAGCTTTATACATTCTCTACAAAACGACACACAACTTAGTCTTATTTTAACATTGTCCTGTTTTGCAAGCAGCAAAATGAATCCCAGACGCACGTTGTACCAATAACCAAGATTAAGACAGAATCCAGAGTAATGTCACTCAACACTCACATCTTGGGAAATAATAAAATCAGTCAATCTCACTGTGATCAGTCTTGATAGTTAAGATAGATAAATACCCCATGATCAAGGCAATTCCTTTAAATAATAAATAATAATTAAAAGATAGATTGATGGCTGTTATGTTCAGGCATTTGTTGATGTGAATCAATCGGCAAAAACAAAAAAACAAAAATCGGTTTTAAAATGCACAGAATCATCAAAATGAAAATTAAATGAATTCGGCAACATAACAACGCTCCCAAATGAAAAAAAACAACAACAAAAAAACTCATAAACTAATTCAGTATAGTACAAGGCGCACGTATAGGATAAGTGCTCTCATTGTCTGGCCTACTTAATATTCTGTAGTATATTGTCCCGACTCACCGCCGTGTTGTACTTCCATCCTGACAGTTACTTTTTATTGAGTTCCATTTACGGCTTGACAAGAAGTCAAACCAAGCGGCAAACATGTCTCTGAAGTGAAAGTGAGCGGATATGACGCACAAACTAAACGCACACCTCAACGTTATTAATGCCTGATAAAAATATGACACCAGAGCTAGCAAAACGTTAGCTAGTTTTGCACGTGAAATGCTGACGTTCGCATCGGCAGCTATCCATCATGTCGTTCGTGTTGCTCAAAATATGTGACGGGGTGGTTATTAATTATTGGTTATTATTGGCGTTTATTAATCCATACCCACATTTTGACAATTGAAAAAATTTACCTGACCGAAATCTGAGGCATCCATCCATCCTTTTTTGACGTTTGGAATGCATGCGCACATCACTTATTGACACACATTTGAGTGTGAGGGTGCTCAACATATTGTGTTTTACACAGGCTTGTTGAAACCATTACAAAAGGATTTATTCTTATATTAACCAGAAGCTGAAATATCTTGGCTTCGAGGGACAAATTCGTCAAAAGTCATTTTAAAATTCGGTTATTATTATCGTTCATAATGGAACTAGTCTTTCATGATTTGGGCTGTTTGCCTTCAACAATTATGGAGCCATAATTTGTGGCTTTCATTACACAAAGTTTTATTTATTTGTTTATTTTATTTTTTTTAATAGTTTGAAATAAAGTCAAACATTGCATTTGCAAGTTCTTACCAATAATTTGTTTTACGCTTCTGTAATTTTTTTTAATTTTAGGTCTAACGTTGTGTTCTTCATTATACCAGCCACTTCCATAAACATTGCAATTTCCAATGCATTCAGAGGAAGGGGGGAAAAAAGGTGAGTACAATGGCGTGCACATACTAAGTTGCTTTTATTAATACAGAACTGCATGCTACAGAGACTGTACAGCATAAACATTTATTCATTACAAAAAACATGGTTTTGGAACCATTTAAAATAACAGGAAAAAAACAAACAAACAAAAAGATAAGAGCATAAAATAGAACAGGAACATCACAGCCGTTAAGGAAACATTCAAACTATTTATCATTAGCATCTTAATAAACCAGAGAAGAAATCGACAGATTACAGTCGCGTCATGTCAACTACAATGGCACCGAGTGGATGATTCTCTTGTAGCTTTTTTTACAGCCTCTTGCAACATCAACATGCCTATTTTTTCTATCTACCTATATGTAGTAGTGTACTTAAAAGTGGCAGTTTGTGTATTTTTTTGTATTTAATAGTTTTTTTTATGAACCTCCTAATATACATAATTTGGCCCTTGTGGGTTTATACAGTATGATGTCCGCCTTTTTATTAAGTTTAAATTTTAATATTTGACAATTTGCTACCAAACACATTTGTTATAGCAACATTTATACTACATACATAGCAATCTATGTAACGTCACAGCAAAGAATGGTATTTCCAAAAAAAAAAAAACAAACAACGACAAAACAAAGCGGAACAAAAAAAAAAGAAAAAAAAAGAAGAGCGATCCCTACGTGGTCAGTGGGGCGAAGGAAATTATCACAAAATTTGGCACGGAAAATCTGTACACGAATCTACAGTCGGAGAGATGTGACTGTGCAATTAAAAAAGAAGGGCTTTAGACACTTTTCCAACTACTGAGGACGCGGTACCCACTGTCTCTTGCTTCAAGTTTTCTTTTCATCTTTTTTTTGTAAAATGGCTTATAGACGCATTTCTTGAAATGAAGTTGTGCATACTTCTGTTCATGAGATCTACACAGTTACACTGGGTGGAATCCAGGACTTCAGCGAGGAAGGAAAATTGATAACAAAAACCCCCCCAAAAACAAAAGAAAAACAATTTGCTTTTTTTTTTTTTTTAAAACCTCCTTGTAAAAATGGGTCATTCATTTAGAAGTCGCTTACCTTAAGAAAAAATATTTGTACAATGTTTTTTTTTTTTTCGTTAAGAAAACAAAATTCAAAAAAGAGACACGTACAAGATACAACAAGCAATCTCTAAAGCAATAAATACTACTGGTCCTAGCATTGTGACATTTTGAATTTACCCACCCCACCCCACCCCACCCACCCCCTCTCGACACTCCCACCCCCAAGCCCACCCGACCTGCCTGACTCCACCCCAAAGGTAAACAACAAGGAGGGAAAAAAAAGACAACGCAGTGGAAGAATGCATATTTAACACGGTAAACCCCCCCCCCCCCCCCCCATTATTCTGTACATTTAAACATGAACAAGTAACATCACAAGTAAAAGTTGTTCCTCAGAGTGGTGTTGCCGCCAGCCTCGCCGCCCTCCCACAGAGTGTGAACGGATGTCAAATGATTGGTTCGCGAGCTCGTATTTAATACAAATAAACAAGGAGAACCAACTGTTCAGAGAAAAGGGCTCATTGGACAGCCAAGCCTAAATATCCGTCTTTTTTTAAACATTTCGAAGTTGAGCTAAATAACTTTTTTTGTTTGCACTGTTAAACACTACAAAAAGACAAAAAAAACAAACAAAACAAAATAAAACAAAATTCATAAAAATTTTGGCAGATTCACAAAGCTATTCTACAGCTCATTGTTTCACTTTTTTTTTTTTTTAATAATAATTAGATTTTTTTTTGATAATGATGGGTCAAATATTGACCAATGAACTTTAATAAAAGAAGAACTAAAATTTCAAAGCCTCACGGCACAGAAACAGAAAAAGAATCAGACGGTAAGTGAAATATAGCGGAGGGTGGGCCTAGAAAGGTGTGTTTGAGTGTGTGAGTGTGTCTGTGTGTTTGTTTAAGAGTGTGTGTGTTTGTTGTGTGCGGCAGAGCTAGAAAAAGAGCGCAGAATAAGAGGGCGGTGGTACTATTCTATAGACTTGGTCACTAGCGACAGAGGCTGGGAGGCCGCGGAGGAGAGGTGGAGCGAGTGGGAATGACACAGCAATGCCGAGGGCCGGGCCATAGGGGGCGCCACAGAGGAGCCCGGCGGCCGCGAGGACGAGACGTCGCCGTGCTCCAGGGCTCCGTTGTGGGAGGAGGCGCCGCGGCCGCCGCCGGTGGTGGCGGCGGCGGTGGTGGTGGTCTTGTTGTCCAGCCGGGCCGAGGGTGGAGGCGGCCCGGCCAGCAGGTGCGGGTGGTGGAGTGGCTGCTGGGCCGGTTTCATAGTCAGTGAGAGAGGTTGCATTTGTTCAGTCTGAGGTTTGGACTCTTTTGGGGAGGGGGAGGGGACCACCGAGGAGGAGGGGGAGGAGGGGGGGGAGTCTAGTAAGCTTCCGTCCGAAGAGGGAGGACTGGCACAGCTGCCTTCACCTTGGATGTAGCGAATGCACTTTTTTTTTCTCCTGCAGGGGAGGGAGAGTGAGAGAGAGAGGGAGAGAGGGAGAGAGAGGGGGAGGGAACATATGTTAGCGTCGGGAGGTCGAGTGGCTTCACCTCTCCGCTCCGCTGCCGACTGAAGTGCACCTTGGATTTCATTTAAAAAGTAGTAAATAAGATGAAATAAGCTCAACTTTGAAGGCCTGATGCGTAACTCTCTTCTGGCAATCTATCAGCGCAATGCATTAGAAAATGCATATGCATGTCTTTGGTGATGTAAGTTGCTCTTAATTCAGGAGCACTGAGCCTGTACCAGCATCAGGGTTTGGCCACAACTACAGGCCGAACGGTGAAAAAGAAAATACAGCTAGAAATTTGCTTGAGATCTTCCAGCCGGGGCCTTTTTGTACGAGCAATGTTTCATCCTCATTAATACTCTGCAGGTGCATTTCAGTCGTCGC
The DNA here is from genome assembly GCF_046127955.1 of Nelusetta ayraudi. NCBI lineage: Eukaryota > Metazoa > Chordata > Actinopteri > Tetraodontiformes > Monacanthidae > Nelusetta > Nelusetta ayraudi. Next base: position 71,328 of record NW_027466178.1, on the reverse strand, counting down.
TCGTGCTGAGAGGAGAAGTGGCAGAAATGACAATCAGCTCCCCAAAAAAATGGGCAAAAACCAGCAGACGACAGGACAGCCACGAAAGCAAAAAGGTCAGAGGTCAAGCACCTGGACAGGAGGAAGCAGGAGGACACACAAAAGAAATGAGGGCGAACGAGGAGGAGGTGAAGTGGGTGAGGATGGGAGTGGCCATGGACGGCTGCTCTCTAACAGCTGAGGACCATCCACCTCCCACCGTCTCCCGAGGAGGAGGAGGAGGAGGAGGCGGCGGCTTGTATGCTTTTTTTTTAAATATATATTTTTTTTGGATGCGAGGGCGAAAGAGTCAACGAGATCCACACCACCAACACGGTTTCTGCCCCACAGACACGAGGCTGTGAGCGCGTTGCGAGGTCAAGGGGGCGCTGTTTGCAATCCCGCCCGGGGTCGTGACCCCCTCCCCCCCCCCCCACGCCCTCCCTCCGCCTGCCGGGTCCCGAGGCCAGGCCCGGTACGCTCAGGGGACGACCGGACGAGTGAGCGTGAGAGGTGAGTCGGGGGTCGGTGGTGGGAGGAGGTGCGGGGGGTGGGGGGGGTGAACTTGGGTTTGTTGCGTTTCTTTGTGGCGACTCTTTCTTTCGGCTCTACATTGTTGCTCAGTGTTATCATTAAGACCGATTAAAAAGCGGCGACGAGTGTAAAAATGAAAAAGATTGTGGGCTTTTGTCCAAAGTAATGTTTCGAGGCCCAGCGTGTGAGATTTAGCAGCACCTGATGGTCAGTAAATGTACTGCAAACATGAGTGATTTACATGAATCCCTGTTTTCTGACGTCCTACTTTGAGTCTTTCCTACATCAGCGGTGATACTGAGGGGAAAGGGAGCCACTGTTTAGGCAAATAGCAATTATTTTTAACGAGTAATCTTTTTTTTCTAACTAAAAACGTGCGTGTTTATTATCTATTAACTATTTATTGCAATATTGCGCTCAGGGCCTTTGTTCAGAGTTGCCGAATGGGCCTCAAATTCCAAAAGGGCTCTTGACTCATTTGTATATTTTACGCAGTGGTGAAGAGAGAGCGAGCGAGCAGCTCACTGGGGATGGAAAGAGGGCGGGGTCATCGACAAATCATTAAGTCTCACCAAGCACGACCACCGACCGTCTAAATGGAACGACAGGCATGCGACTTCAAATTAAATGTACAAAAACACAACACCAGACACGAGAACACAGGAGAGGTCTGAGGAAAAAGATGAGACAAAGTGGGATGCGGCCTTTGAGCACGTTCTACCGGCGGTGGGTGGGGCGTGGGTAGGGGGGGCGTGGCCAGTTTATCGACGGGGAAAAGGCATCGTTTTGCCACTGCGCGCACATCTGACTCTCCATAACTGTCCGTCAAACTGCAGCAAATGAGCTAATATCCATTTTTTAACAGACGCATCGATTCATGGTATGTGCCTGCGTTTGCTATTGATTTCCACGTCTCGGGGGAAATTACACCACATGCATCTTTAAGGAAACGGAGCCCAGAGAGAACTTTTAACCTCTCGGCTCCCGAGACTGAATTGCTGCGCTCCTGCTGATCTCGTGATCGGCTTGTTATTGTCGAAGGAATCGTCTGCCTGTGTGTGAGTGAGAGCCGCGAAGGGAGGTAAATAAAGTCCTGAGGAAAGAGCAAACGGAAGTGGGTGAGTGTGTGACGTCACCTTAAAGGCTACGTCAAGGCTTTTTATTATCTTTGCGGGCCTGTTAAAGAGCTTTTTTTTTTTTTTTTTTTTTTTTTTTTAAATGAACTCACTACACCAGCGACGTGCACAAAAACTAAAACCACCGTATGTGATGTGGGGCAGTGGAAACAAAGGATGTGTTGCACTCAGTAGGCGAGGAAGAGGAGGAGAAGGAGGAGGATGGGGTGGTGGTAGAGGCGAGACACAGAGAAGGGTGTTTACTTAGCAGAAACAAATACCTACCATGAAAATATTCCCAATTCAAAGACTGCTTGTGTCAGAACAGAAAGACAACAGGTAGGGACTAAGTAAGGGTTATTGAAGAGGAGTTTGGAGGAAGGAGAGGTGGAGAAGGAGGAGGAAGAGGGCACAGAAAAGAGTGTCACTGAAAAGGCCCTCAGAGCATAGCAGGGCTAAATTTGTAAGCATAACATTGTTAATCCAAAAGAATAATAAAAAAAAGACGCCAATTAGAACAAACATGACAGTCAGGATGGAAGGGAGCTACCCAAGGCCTGGGCAGAAAATGGATTTCAAAAAAACACTCTGGATTTCACAAACCCATCTTCTTCTTCTTCTCCAAATTGCTTTAGGAAAAGCGCCATCTGTTGGAAGACGGCGCTTAGCGGGGAGGAAATACTCGGAAATCGTTCTTATTCAGAAATCCATTTTCTGCCATTGGGCTCGAAACTGAGTTCAGCGAGGAGAAAAAAAAATTGCTGTGAGGAAAAATTTATAGCAAGAAGCTCCTCGGCGGGCGGGCGGAGCGGGCGGAGCAGCAGAAAGAGTTTTGCCATCTGTTAGCGCACCGATGGAAACAGAGACTAGAGGTGTAAAAAAAAAAAAAAAAAAAAAATCGAGGAGTGGAAGCTGCTCCTTGCGGACGTCTCCCTCCATTTACAGCAGTTATATACCTGCACGGTTTGCACCATAAACTCAGCTGGTCAAGCCCGAACAAGGCACGACACTTCTTTGGGGTATTTGCATCTGTTAGCCAAAGAGGTAGACACACAAACATACAGGACAGACAAACAGACGGACGGACGGACGGACAGACAGACAGACAGACAGAGACGGAACATAAAAGGGGAAACAAAAAAAGAAAAAGAAAAAATGGACACGTCATTGCACGGACAAAAACATGTAGCCGGGGCTTAGGTTTCAGGCCGGCGACACTGGGACTTCCTCCACGACAACCACCAAACCATCAAGGCTTCAGATCCTCCCAGCACACAAACCTGCCACTTTAGGGGTTCAATTCTGCACCGTGTGAGAGAGAGGCTTCCTGCTGCTGAATGCTTCTCCAACGACACACACACTGACAGACCACATTCACACACACTCTCTCTCTCACACACACACACACACACACACACACACCACACACACACACACACACACACACACACACACACACACACACACACACACACACACACACACACACACACTGGCATTGGCTGTAAATACCCGCCTTCCCAAAACAGGAGGTGCAAATCACAGAGGAGCGCTGGAGGAGGCTGAGAGGTCGTGATAGCCTGGCGGGACAGACGGATCGAGGGGAGACGGGAGGGGGCAGGAGCAGAGAGCACGAGGAGGGGGGGGAGGGGGTAGGGGGTGAAGGGAGGGAGAGGAGGAGGAGGAGGAGGAAGTCCCAGCATGAAGCCAGCCGGCCTTCACCTGGCCCCGGCCGGTGCAAGCACACACCATACACACCTGCACGGGCCACACCAGTTATTCTGTTGGTCGAGCCCAAAGCGCGCTCGACACTTCTTAGGAGCGCTCAGGTCTGATGCGGCGACAGGGAGGAGAAGCCAGCAAACAGAGAGAGATGGATAGGGAGAGAGAGAGAGAGAGAGAGAGAGAGAGGAGATGGAATAGAAGCAAAAAAATAAAAAATAAAAAATAAAAAACATAAGGAACAGAAATCCAAACAGAGGGAGGAGAGAAACGAGGAGAAAAAAAACAGGTAACAGTGAATCTATGAAGCTTTTGCAAGTGGCTCATTTTTTTTTTTGCAAGACCCCAGAAACCCCTTCAAGCCATTCACTAGAGAGCCTTCACCAGCTAGCACTGTGCACAGTGTGTCCCACACATTAGTACAGTCCAAAATGCATGCAAATTAACCAGTCGTGTCATTAATGAGTAAGAAACAGTTCAGACTAGTGGATCGAAAGCAGCACAGTTAAAGTATTATTATTATTATTATTATTATTAAAAGGAGAAAAATGCATATGGGCTTAATTATTTTTGCAGCTAGGGGACGCCGCTGCTCAGCGGTTGCAGAAAGGCAAGGTCAGGGAATTAGACAGCCAGCAGGTGGAGGAGTGTGGTGGTGAGTTAGACCGAGCCAGGGGAAGGATTGAACAAAAAAAAAATAAAGAGAGAAAATAAAGAAAAAAAAGTTTGCAACCTGAAGAGGGAATCTACTCATTAGACCCGACATCAAACACTCGACTGTTAACCATGAGCTCTTGTCGCCACCGGTCAGTTGCTGGCTCTTCACAGGGTTAGACAGTACGTTCACCGACCGCTGGGATTTACAGAACCTGAGGTATGTATGTCCCAGATCACCCACTTCCGTTTGTCTCAGCTCAGTTAATGTGCACTAACATGGACGTGGGCTGGTTGTGCGTCCCAAATGGCACATTTGCACGGAACTGACCACTGAAACAACAACGTGAATTTCTCTTGGACATCTATCTATCTATCTATCTATCTATGTCGTTTAACTGCCTCTTCCACTAATTTTTCATTTTTGAAACTTGAGTTAAATTATCTAGGAGTAAGTTAGCCAGCTATAGCCAATGGTACTAATTTTAGCTGTTAGCTCACCAGCTCTGCTGCCATTTTTTTTTACATTCAAAACAATGACAAAGGTTTTCTAACCGTCTCTTCTGCTACTATTTTTTTTTCCCGGCAGCTAACCCCACACACACACCAGTGGCTTAAACAAACTAGGATTATGTTAGCTAGCTATTAAATGGTAATAACTAATGTTAGCTGGCGTGCTAACGTCACGTTAGGCCTCTTCTGCTCGTGCTTCACACTTTGCAAATGATCTATTTTCTCCTTTTAACATTAGGGACACGAGGCCATCTGGGTGCTGAGTCTGGACATTTTAAAGTGTGTGTGAACATGTTAGTCAGACTGAAATCAATGTGGGTTGTATAAGTACTGCTCTGTACTTATACACCTCACACAGTCTGACCTAAGCCTCTCAGTCTACACACGGTCTGGCTCCTTAAGGCCGTAATGAAACACAACCAAATAAATGAGAAGGGCAGGAGTGTGCCACAGTCCGCTAACTTATAACTCTGAATTATTTGCCCAACGAATCTTCATTCCTATGCTTGTGAAGCAAGACAAGGGCGCTCGTCAGATATCAATAAAACCTAGCGCGGCTAAAATCTCTGATTGTAAGCGTGCTCGGAGTGGGTGCGATGGGAAGAGCCGAGTGACTGCACAGTGTCGGAGTGTTTGAGTACAGGTCGCTTCTGAGTAGAGGCTGATTTTAAGAGGGAAGTTGAGCCAAAACTGGAGCTACTGAAGCGCACACATTAAGGAGGTTTACCCTGGCACCACAACCTTCATGGTCGTACTCCAAAACGATAGTCTATGGCTTTACGTTATCACTTTTATCCAATGAAGTAAGTAAATATGGCAGCTAAACATCAATAATAACACACACACAAAAAAAAGATTCAAGTATAATCTAGCCTGAAGTCACGTATATGGAGCTGAAACGCTAAGAAAAAGAAAGCAGCAGACAAAGCAAATGGAGCAACTTTCAAAGAGTTTGATGTTAAAGCTGCCTTAAAAATTGACATTCATTGATAGAAAATATACATTGAGGAAAAAAAATAGTAAACAAGTTAGTGATTTAATACTCAAAATGATATTAGCACCTGTAATCGGAGGGAGTGAAAGGCAAGGGTTTGGAAAATATTCTCTGTGTTCTGAAAAAAAAGAACAGATAGAGAGGCCTTCAAGAAGAGATCCGTCACCAGAATAAGCGCAAAAATTTATATGAATATATAAATATGAATATACATCATGACAAAAGTGGCCATTCTTCCTGCACAGTACAATCAATGGATTATGAGAGTGGAAATGAATGACAGGAATCAGCAAACCTCCTTAATTTCAAGATGTTAGGGGATTATCATTATTATTATTATTTTTTTCCTATTATGTCAGTATAAAAGCATGCATGGAAAGCAAGCAAGGGGGCAGGCAGCCCATGAAGCTGGCAGGCACGCACATGCACACACGCTCGCATACACACACACACACACACACACACACACACACACACACACACACACACACACTACACACACACACACACTACACACACACACACACACACACACACACTATCTGCAGGGCATCACAACGGCAGCAAAGTTAATGGAGCTCTCACGATGCTTCAACTTCACATTCTGAAAACACACATATCACAATTCCAATATGCTAAGGGGCAAAAAATGGAGTGGTGGTGTTTGGGGGAGGGGGGGGTCATGCATATTCAGTTGTTATTAGCTGGGGAGGGCTAGGGGGGAAAGGAGGGGCTATTACAAGCAACTCTACCATTTAAATATTGCATTGGGCAGCATAACTTTACAGAAAAAGAGCCAGGCACAATACACAAAAGAAACACAACGCACGCGCGCACACATCCGCACGCACACACACACAAAAACAGCTTGACTTTTATCTTGCACGATGTCACATCTGCCTGACACATGATGGGGCTCTTCTAATATGGGAGATAATTGCGGCTCACTTACCATTGCTCTCTGCTTGCTGCTTTTCCCTTTTTCTCTTCTTCCTTTTCCCCTGTTGGTTAGCCGCCAAAAACATAGAAAGAAAAAAAAGATAGACACAGACAGGAACCTTAGTTATTATATTGCAGGATGCCCAAAAAACATGAAACAGAGGATAGAAACCCTTCTTTGTGTTTACTTATTTATTCATCCATTCTTCATCTGACTCCCGCCCCCCCCCCCCCCTCCCACCCGCCCCCCTGTCTCTGCCCTCCGGTTTTTAACAGCCACTGTAGGCTAAAAAAAAAAAAATAAAAAAATCTTCTATCCTCCTCCTCTTCTTCTGCTGTTTACTAAATTTTCTCTTCTCTTTTCTCTCCCTCTGCGAGCTCGCTTTTTCTTCCTTTTTATTTTCCTGCGCTCTTTGAGCATCGAGACATTTTGACAAGATTTCTCTGAGGCTGCTCAAAGGAGAATCTGGTCAGTTTTGACAATCCGACCCAAAAAATTGATGAGAGTCTGCACACACAAACGTGTCAGAACCGAACCGAAGGGGTGGGGATGGGGGTTAAAAAGAAAAGAAAAAAAAAAAGAACGGCTCGGGGTGCAGCTCATTAAATGTGGACAGATAATAAACATGACGGTCAAACTTTTCATGCGGGATGGAAAAATCGTAAAAAAGAGCGATCCCAGCGGTGTCACCTAGTCGGTCGTCGTCAGGGGGTGGGGGGTGGTAGGGGGAGGGGGGAAAAAAAAAAAAGGTTGTTACGACTTGTAAACTTAAAAACTTACATAGTTGTCTCGTGCTGACCAGCCGGGGTAGAGCTGCATGTGGAGCTGTCGCTCTTTCCTGGCCAGCTCGTAGTACTTGGCCTGCTCCTCCCGCGATAGGGCGTGCCACTGCAAACAGGACAAACAGCGGGCAGAGAACGTTGGCTTTTTGCTTTCAGCCAAAGACAAGAAGAAGAATCTTTCACTTCCAAACTCAACGCTGCAATGCCGGAGGTGAACGTCCGCCACACGTGGAACGCAGCTCCAGTTTTTAACTTCCTCTGTCCTGCCAACCACTCGGTAATGGTGAGCTCATGGTAAAAGCTACAGGTACGAGTTGGCCGTTTACACTGGGGCTGGGTACCATTCAAGATTGATTGATTGATTGGATACCGGTTCCATATTGATACCTTTTAATGATATCAGATGTTTTCAAGCCAACTTGAACAACAACAAAAATCCATTGTTGTTATCAAAGCTCAATTCTTGTTTTTCCACTGTCCTGCTGATTCAAATCAGGATTTTCCTCCGAATCGACTTTGTTGTCTTTCCGTCCTTGGTGCAAATGTTGCATTCTCCACTTTAGAATCTTTGGCGTGATGCTAATTTTCACTCTGACGTCAACAAAAGGTTGCCAGTGTCTTTAGTTCCCGCCTCAGCCGCGTGAAAGCCAATCAGCAGCCACTTCAGATCGTGATGCTGAGCGATGATTGGCTGGCAGACGCTGAGATTTACTTTCTTGGCGAGATTGGAATTTGGCACCAAAGGACGATTCTTGCTTCAATCTTCGATAGGATCGGAGCCTTTCAAATGTATCAATCTCCAGCTGACCGCCCCCCTATGACGTCATGGCCCCGCCCCCCCCGGTGGGACTCACCCGCCGGCCCAGGATCTGGTTGATGGCGGCGCTCTCCTTCAGCGTGCACTCGGCCACCACCTTGGCCCGCATCTCCTTCATGTAGAGCATGAAGGCGTTGAGAGGTTTCTTTATGTGGACCTGTTTCTTCTTCTCCTCCTCCTTCTTCGCGTCCGACTGTTTCCTGCAGAGGCCAGAGGGGAACAGACTAAGAAAAAAAAGAGGCCGACGGCTGCCGCGTGGTCGGCGGCTGGCGGCGGCGGCGGCGGTGGTCGGCGCTGTACTCACGAGCTGTTGAGGGAGCTGATGTCGCTGTGGGAGGACTCCTGCTTGACGTTGGGCGTGACGATGGCTGGGTGGGGGATGCCGGTGGTGTGCAAACTGTGGTGAGGGGGCACCATGTGTGGAGGGAACCTGGAGGACAGAAGACTGTGTAAATCGTCAGAATGGACACAGGTGAAATGGGGAGATGGAGCACATGTCAAACACAACAAGACTTTTTCTTTGCTGCTAAAGTCCAACTCTGTTCCTTCAGTCTCAGTTGTCAAAGTTTAGAGTTTATTTTTGTTCTTTGTGGTTGTTGGAAGGAACAGAGCTGGCACTGAGGCGCAACATGAAGACATAAAATGCATAAAATAACAACAGCCACACAATCATGTCCAGGCTGATTCTTTCTTTCTTTCTTTTTTAACTCAGCCAATCAGACCAGAGTCTTGTGTCTCTTGTGTTGTGATTTGGGTGAAGGATGCAGCCTGGACAATAACACACTTGGCATACAGTAACAACAACAACAACAACAACACATCATGATACAGTAACAACAACAACAACAACAACAACAACACATCATGACAATGTCATCTATCAAATATGAGTTGACAAAAATGTGTGAAAATGTGTGGAACAATGAGTGCAAAAGGTTTTTTTTGTCTGGTGAGCCCCCCCGCATACCCCTGACAAACAAAACAACAACAAAAAAAAATCACAAACCCTTGAGTTACTTTAAGCTTAACGTTATTCAAAAACACTTTGGACAGGGTCCTAATTAACAGGAGCAGTGATCCGTGTCAGACTGCTGGAGGGTCGACTGCACCTTGACCTCTGATTGCCCTTCACGCCTGTTGTTACCCCTCAGGAGGACACTCACTCACTCACTCACTCACTCACTCCATATGAAATTGTCATGTTTTAGGGCATTGAGGGAAATAAATCTTGTTTATTTTCTTTTTAATCTCCCCAGTGGGAAAATATTGCAAAGGAGATCAAAAAAATGTTTCTATCAAAGTCTGGGCTCATCGCTGCTTCAGGTTCCTGCAGTTGGGCTGATCCAGCAGCGCAGACATTATGTTTTATTATTATTATCTGCGTCGCTCGGCATCGCTATCGCCATTTCATCGTCTCTCAAACGCTCCTCATATCTGGACCAGGAAGCCTTTTATTTGGTGGGTGGGAAAAAATAAATAAAATTCTGCCGGACTGAGCAGGCGGCTGCGAGTGGCAGCTGCGGCGGCGGTGGCGGTGGTGGTTGTGATCCGAGGTCATTTGTGCTGCGTCTCATCTGCATGTTTGTATGTTTACAGTGCAGGAGACGGTCACATGACCACACTTAAAGGTAGGAGGAGGGGGGGGGGTAAAGAAAAAAAGAGGGGGAATACTTTCTCTCTCCTTTTTTTTGTTAAAGCAGCAGCTCATTATGGGCTGTCTGGCTGCTGCTGCTGCTGCTGCTGCATGGCTCCCAGCCAGAAGATAATGATGAGGATAAACTCGCCAGGAACAACTAGTTTCAGTTGGAGGCCATCTCAGGGGAGTGCCGGTGCACCCCTAACCCCCCCCCCCCACCCCACCACCCACCACCCCCACCCCCCTCTCCCTGAAACTCTCTCCCTCCTCCTCTTCTCCCTTCATCACTGACACGCTGGTGTTTGTGCCATGTCATCCGTTGATGGGGAGCTCTGCCACCGCCGCCGCCGTGCCGCCGCTGCTGCTGCTGCATCAGCCATCATTAGGGGCTGCCGCCTTTTCTTCACTCGCTCGGCTTCCTCTCCCTCTCTCCCTGCTCTCCCTCCCTCCTGCTCTTCTCCCTCTCTCTCTCTCTCTTTCTCTCTGTGCACTTGTTAAAATTTCCTCTGTTCCGAGATCTATTTTCTTCTTCTTCTCTACTCCTCCCTGTCCCCTCACAACCTCCCCACTCCCCCATCCCCCTCCTCCTCCTCCCCTCCCACCTCCCCCCGCCTGTCACTGCGAGGCCCAGGTTATGGTTTAAACATGACGGCCATCCCTTTGAAGCGCGGGGGCATCATCATCCTCATCATCATCATCGTCACCCGGGCTCATCAGCGGCAAGCGGCGGCGCCTCGGACCAATTTAACCGGCGCAGGGAGGGAGAGACGCAGCAGAGCCGTCCCCCCCCTTCCCCCCTCCTTCCTCCCCCCCCCCAACCCCAGGGCTCCTAACGTCTCAATCTGGAAGGTGAGAACAGCCGGCGGTGCAGTGGTTGTGGGGAGGAGGAGTGGGAGTGGGAGTGGGGGGGGGGGGGGGGTCCACCGCCACAGCAGAGCCCCCAGCGTCAGCCGGCGCTATTTAATTGCTGATGCGAAGCAGCGGCGCCCCGGCCCTGGCCCCGCCCCCTCGCCTGTTTAATGCGTAATGATGCTGCGGCCGGAGCGCTTCTTCTGCCTGTCGGTCCCGCGGAGAGAGAGAGGGGAAAAAAAGGAGCGGGCTGACATATCAAAGGGCAGGCAGCAGCACGAGGGGCCACAGGGTCTTTTACATCCTGTCACCTGTCACACACTTATCCCTGCGCACGCTGGGTGGAAGGGACCAGGACAGCGGCTGCAACCCCATTATCACCGTAATGTCTTTCATTTGTTCGGCCCGCTGTCTCGACACCGCTCGCTCGCTCGCTCTCTCTCCCTCCCCTCCCGCTCCTCCCCCCTGAAAGGATGCATTTTTTAACAGGACCTAGGTGTAAAGGTGCTCTGCGCGGGACGACGGGGCTCTGCCTCGGCTCGGCAGCCGCCCCTCGGCAGGAATTGGCTCCGACAAGAGAACAAGGCCGGGATCTTCTCTCCCATTTGCTGGAGCTAAGCCGCCGTTTGAACCGCCGCTCTAGTTCTTCCAACAAAAAGGCCGCTGCAGGCTGATGGCCGGCAGGGCGGCCGCGTGAAGAGCTGATGTTGTTTTGACACAATTAGACAGATTTCCCCCCCCCCCCCTCCTTTTCTTTCTGAGATTCTGCTAACAAATTGATTCTCTGGCGCTCTGCTCGTCTAAACCCCCCCCACCCCCCTCACAAATGTAAGAATTTAAGTTGTTTTATTTTCCGACAGCCGAGGGGGGTAAAACCCCTCCGTCCTCCAGAGATTTCCAGAACACTCCATCTATTCAGTTATACTAATTCAATTAAGGGAGGGGTTCAGGGTGGGGGGAATGGGGGGTGCTCATCACTAGGGCATTAGCTCTTCCCCAAGGCCAACCCCCCCACACGCCCCCTCCTTTCTCTCCTCCCAGTCAGTACATTCAATTAACTGCACTGGAAATAGGATGATCACCATGTAGAGGATGTCATTAAGGGAGCAGATTAGCGGCTTGGCTGGGAGCTGCTGCCAGCGCCGGCCGGGGCCGACCTGTTGTCTGACACCCATCCTGATTTCACCCCAGCGGGTCGGAAGCGGACTTGAAGAAGTCTTTTATTTAAAAATGATTTCGTGTTTGGCGGTAAAATAAATGACTTTTTTTCCGCCTCGTTGCATTTCACCGTTTTGGGGTTGCGAGTTGCATTGCCACGATCCCCTTGAACCACCGCCGCCACCAAACAACAGGCTGTAACCAAGGCAACGAGCGCTGCCTGGCCTCGGTCGGCCTTGGTTTGTGTTTGGATGCAGGCAACAGAGTGGATGCTGGCGGGGCTCTGGGGGCGGGGCTCAGTTCTCGGACAGGAAATGCGACCGTGTACCTGAGATGTGACCCTGGAAGTGGAGGTGGGGGGTGGGGGGGGGGGGGGGGGGGGGTTGGGGGGGGTTGTTTGGGAGAGGGACTCATCCACCTGCCCGCCTTAATGGAAAAGTCCTTTAAAATTTAAGAGCGCAGCCTGCCAGTAAACGCAGAACTGGACCATCTGGGCAAAGTTACAGACTCAGCTTGTTATCCATTATTCCCCTCGGGGGTGGGGGCGGGGTGGTGGTGGGGTGACATGCACACACACACACACACACACACACACACACACACACAGAAAAATGTTATTCCTCCTCACGACTCCTCCCTTCCTGCATCTACATGATCCATCAATGTCAGACAGCTCTAAATACGCCACCCTCAGGAGCCACTTGTCCAATCAGACTTTAATTAGACTGAAGCCTGGAGACTCGAAACCAGGCCAGTCCCAGAGTCCCCCTGCTGCAGGCGCACGCAGAGAACAGGAGGTGGAGCCTGTTTGTTTTTTGAGCCCAGTTGCTATTTGGCGAAATCAGGCTTTTACTCATTTAAATTTAATTCTTGAGAGCCTCTCGCCAGCACCGAGGACATGAAAGTCCCTCAAAGGAGCCGCTGGTTTGACAAACACAAATGCGTGTATACAAGATGGTAACATATACACACCAGTGCACCCCCTCCGCCCCACCATCTCATCCAAACCCTCCCTTCTACTTCCCATTGGGTGAGTCATACAGCTGGACCCTCAGCGGGCGACGCCAGAGAAGCTAAAGGCTAAAGCTAAAGCGTTGACTGGCGGCCCTGTTTGTTTATCCATGCTAAAAAAAAAACAAAAAAACTTGTGGCTCATCATCGTCTCAGATCTGGCTGACATGCGGCAAGGGGTAAACGCTCTTTGGGGGCCTCATTAGAAAATGATAAATATAATTAATATTTGAGAGCGTGTGTGCCCCCCCCCCCTCCCCCTCCCGCCTCCATCACTGGAGGATTGGCCTTTTGAACACAGGGATGGGTGAGGAGGAGAGGGTGGGGGCTGGGGGGGGGGGGGTGTTGCTGTTTGGGATGATGATGTCTTGGTATGCAGGCGTGAAGGTGCGTGTGCATGCGTGCGCGTGTCGAAGTTCCAAGGGGCTCGACTCACCTTGACATGGATGCGTTGACAGTGAGCGCAGTTGGGTAGGGGTGTCTAAAGCCCCCTGTTGTGATTGGATAAACAGGTTGACCTTGCCTGTGACGGGCGGGAAAAGAGAAGAAGAAAGGCGTAAAGGTAAAGGAAGAGAGGAAGGTAGCGCCTGGCGTCTCCCCCCCCCCTCCCTCCGCTCACCCCCCCACCGCTGGCCTCTTTATTCTCATTTGATCAGGACAAAAATCTGGGGGATTGCAGAGCGCAGATCAAAGGGGGAGGGGAGCGGGGGCGGGGGGGCTCTGAACAATTTGAATGCCACAAATCTTGATAGCGGTGGCTAATTAAATTTCATAACCCTTCGCTCTGTGTCGACTGAGCGGGGCCCCCGTTCCCTCCCCCCCCCCTCCCCGAGCTGGAACTAGGTGTTTTGTTGTGATAATTAAAGACGAAGCGCGGGTCCCTTTAATGGAGCCATCACGCTAATTGAGGTCTACACATTCAAAGACAAACAATAATGAATGTAAATTTATACCAAAAATAAAGTGCGGCAAATCAAAGGGCGCCACGGCTGCGGCTCAGGGCCTCTCGCGGTATTTAGATCGCGGTGAGAAAACATTAAATTAACAGAGCTTAATTTGTAGCCTTTTGTCATATTAACAAGTGTTGACAAGAGTTACCAGGGGAGGGAGCCCGTGCGGGATTGTGGGTAAAATATAGGCGGTCGCAGTTCATTGCTCTAATTGGACCAAACGGAGGAAATGCTAAACAGTCTACGGGCGCAGAGTGGCGGGCTGGGGGAGGGGGGAAGAGAGGATTGGGGGGGGGGGGGGGGGCTTGAAAAGTTCGACCCCCCAATTTTGACTTTTATAAGACAAAAAAAAAAGAAAAAAAAAAAGAGCCGAAACGGCAGCGACGCCTTTTCCATGTTTGATTCTTATTGTATTTCTTTATTCTCTCTGGAAAGGAAGACGGTCCTGCAGCAGACGCACACGCACAGGTAACAAGTGCAGTTTGTTCTCCGTGACGGCTCGACAATCCCTTTAATCATCACAACAGGTGGGCGTCGCCAGCTGTCGCAACGCCAGCCGCCGCAACGCCAGCCGCCAGTGTAAAACAGTGGAAGGGCCAATAATAGCAATGATAATAGGATGATAATAATAATGGTAATAAAAGAGGTTTGACTTACTGTGGTACTAACCATCCTAGCGGATGGGGGATCTGGCCGACCGTGCCAGGTGACAGCGGGTAATAAGGAGAAATATCTGGGGGATGCGGAGGCCTCGGAATTCCTGCAGTGGGGGAAAAAAGGAGGATGACAGGAAACAGGGAGGAGGTGGACGGACGGGATGATGACAGAGAGGGGGAGGGAGGGAGGGAGAGGGAGAGGGAGAGAGAGGGAGACAAAAACAAATCTTTGTTAGCGCTGAATTTGTTCTTTGTTGAGTTTTTCACATCTGAATGGGGCAGACATCACAGGAGTGCAGGTGGGGGGAGGGAGAGGGGGGAGAGGGGGAGGGGCGCGTTGCTCACATGTACACAGTGCTAAATCACACTTCCTGATCAAAGGCCTTTGAGGCGGCGGCGGCGGCGCAGTGTGTCGGAAGAGGCAGAGGGGAGAGAGGTGAGGAGGAAACACCAACACAACACCGCGTCGCGTTTGTCTCGCGATTCCGCTCTAATGATACAAAATGACGGAGGGTTTAGAAGCTAACAAAACACGACGATTGATTAAAGCCGCGCTCGCACGATCACAGAGCGGCTAATGCGGCGGGCGGTCGGCGGCCAGCCCGCAGGTTGATTCCGGTTGTGATGCGCCACTATGGCGAGTTCCATCCGCGGGGATGGAGCTGAAACTGCGAGCTTTTTTTGTTTTGTTTTTTTAAAAAAGAACGGCGGCGGCCGTTTAAAGGCCCATCAGCGAGTGACAACTGTACTCAGAGGCATTTTTACTGGGTCTTGTTTCGGTCTTGGACTGGACGGACTGGGGATTTTTGATCCAGACTGGTCAAAACTCAGCCCACATTGTAAAGACACGATAATAACAGAAAAGAGGAGAAGAGAAAAAGCTCTGTTTGTGACACAGCCAATCATTCCCAGTTCATTTATTTTCTAATTTTATGTAGCAAAGTTGTTTTTTTGAAAATGGTTCAAATATTTGGCAAAGCAGCAAAATGTTAAAGACAACGATTAAAAGACACATTGCTGAAAAGAGATGTTGCTGTTGGATTTAGGAGCAAACTTAAGTTTAATGAAGATACTGGTCATTTTTTTCTGTTTTGTTGTTACTTTTCTTTGATATATAAAGTCTTGGTCTCAATCTTGATACTCTCCAGTCTTGACAACGTCTTGGTCTCGGTCGGTGCGACCTCGACTACAACACTAACGGAGAGCAATGTACAGTGTGTATGTCAGTCCAGTTTCATTTGCACGTGGAGCAGAAGAAGGTGGATCCTACTCAGGGTTTCACCTTTTCTCCGTCTGCTCCTCGCGCCATCTCCACGCCGCCAAATCTCGCACAGGAATCGGCTTGAAATGGGATCTATCTCGCCGGCCTCCTTCGCCCAACGGTAAAAAAGCAGTGACGCACCACGGTAGACGGTGACAAAGACGTCCGATTGGAGGACCCCCCCCACCCCCCACCCCCCACGCCCCCTGCCTCAGTGACAGCTGACAGGCGGAGCGGCAGAGACGCCATGAAAGGGTCTCGCACACGAGCGGCTGTAAAAATAACTTTCTGGAAAACTTGAAACGGTGGTGGTGGTGGTGGCGGCGACGTGCTCTGGCACGTGCGCACACTCCATAGACCAGGGACCGTGGCGGGGGGGCTGTTCAGCTGATGAGCACACAGCTGTTTTTTCACGCCAAGACGGCTGATTTGGCGTCCGATCCGTCTGCCAGCAGCGGAATTTGGCCCGTTTTAGCGCTTCCACCCAAAGCCTGCGGCGGCTCATCCAGGTTATCCAGGAAGTGACTTTGAGATGAATTCTCTCACAGCGAGCCGACAATGTGTGTGTGTGTGTGTGTCTCTCCGAGCGGGGGGGGGGACCCTCCACTCCGTTAACAACGTTCCAACAAAGACAAAGTCTCTTAAAAAAAAAAAAAGTGGGGGGGGGGGGGGGGGGAGGTGCCTCCCCACATTTCCCTCCCAACCAACCACCCAGCGCTGAAGACCTAATATAGCTCATTAATTAATTAAACACTGAGCCCAATTAGGCAGCCCCATTAAGCACTACATTAAACAGCAGCTGCCACATTATTCCCCCTTTGTAAAGTCCATCATCATCATCATCATCATCGTCGTCATCATCATCATCAAGCAGCGCTATTACCTAAAACACTGACTGGCGGGAGGGGGAGAGCACGGAAATGACTCATCCAGCTGAGAGTGCATTAACCTGAAGAGGACGAGCTGAGTGATAGTTCACGGAAAAATCAAGTGGTGGGTCAAAATGTTTGCAGAAATGAAAATTATCTTCAAAAAAAAAAGAAAGGGAGGTCTGCCGAGTGGCTGATGGAGAGGCAGAATGCCAGCGCTCATTACTCGCTCCCGTTGTGGAGGATATCCACCAGAAAGGCACAGTTTTCTTCTTTTTTTTTTTTTTTACATCCACCTTATTCACGAAATTTCATCACAACATCTCAAAATAAAAATCTCCTTCCTGTCGTATTTTTTTCTCTTCTTGTGGCCCTAATCCTCTTTCGTAAAAAACACGTTACTGCCGTGAATGCTGTGTGCTTAGCGTGCTTTACCTTTAAGTGTGAAGCTGGATGTGGATTAACAGAGGAAATGTCAACTGTGGGCGAACTGTCCCTTTAAGAACTCCTTCCTCTTTTATTTTGTTGCCATGACCTCCAAAAACAGTTAGCTTATTTTTTTTCCAGAGCCGTGGCAAACACATCACGAGGGAACTTTTGTTGCCGAATTGTACGTTTCACCACGCAGTGCTTTATTATTTAGTTGATTTATTTTTGCTGTCGTCGTCCTGTTCTTCGCCGTCCAGCCAAACTGATCCGTGACACAGGAGGAGACAAGAGTCTCGCTCTGCCGCTAACATTCTCATAAACAAGCCCCCGCTTGTGTTGTATAACAGGCAAATAGATAGGAAACGCATCATCATCATCCTCTTCATCGCCATCTTATACAGTCGCTTCCCTGTCACAAAGCAGGCTGCTTACGTAAAGCGCCAGAGTCGGCTTTTTGCGGGAACACCTGTTCCGGAAACACGGGATTTGGATTGCGTTTTAATCTTGATCTGTTTTTACAAGGCTGTGTCTGCAGACAGACAGACGCCACGGAGACAAACACGCCGCTGAGTGTGTGCGCCGAAGCCGGTGGTGGCGGCGGCGGCGGAGGCATAATAAAACATTTACACACCCATCAGTGCAAAGGCTTGACGTGCCTTATCTGAGCGCTGCTTCCGTTGCTGCTTCAGCTCCGTTTTTCTTTTCTTTTCTTTTTTCTCTAAACGCCGCGTTCACAAGTTTCACCCGCGCGCCTTTTGAAACACATTTGGCAATTTCTGTCACCTGCTTTTTAAGGATGGAGTCATGTGATTGTTTTTTTTGTTTTTTTTATTAATAATAATAAAAATTAAAAAAAAAGGTAAACAAACTTTTACTCTTAATATTTTTTCTTACCTGTTTTGGGATCCACGTCTGTTTGTAGGTGAGGTGGGGGGTTCCCCGGTGTGAAGTGCTCATTGCTGTAGGTGATCAGAGGCGTGAGAGGGTGCACATGGTGAGGGTGCTGTACCACTGGAACCTTATTAGACTGAGAGGAAGAGAGGAACAGACAGAGGAGAGAGAGAGAGAAAAACAACAATATTAATATTGGGTCTTGGGGATTTTTTGGGCTCCCGCTCTGGAGGCTCTGGGCAGAGAGGAGCTATTGAATTCTGGGTACTCTGGAGGTGCCAAACCTCGGAGCCACAGCGAAAACAGTGTGGTTTTGTAATTAAAACCACTTCTGCGGTGTCACCCTGGAATTCACTAACACAATATAAGTGGCTTTGGGGGTTGCCAGTTCACATTTGGGCCTGATGTGTGATGAGGCCCCCCTCTTAACCACACTTGCAGCCCAGTAATCGATCATGTGTAAACCGCGAAAATCAAGGCAGCCCGTGTAAATCCACACTCATTAGCAGCGGCAGTCGGAGAGCGAGGCGCTCTCCCCCATCTCCTGCACCCCCCCGGGGGTCCCCGTCCGTGCCGGGTTTTTGGCTCGCATTGTAATGGAAGCGTTAGCGCCCGAGAGGAGGCGGGGCTGCAAATCCATTTCTGCATTTTTTTTGCCAAATTAGTTTTAGCTACGTAATCTTCTCTCAGTGCGTCAAAGTGGTGCAGGAACCCGTCTTTTTTTTTTTTTTTTTTTAGCGTGTGTGTGTGTGTGTGTGTGTGTGTGTGTGTGTGTGTGTGTGTGTGTGTGCATGTCTGTGTGTTTTCAATTACCCAAAGATTACAGTGGAGTTTGGGGGGTGGGTGAGGGGTGCTGCTGCCGAGGGCCCCAATGTGAAGCAGAGCTCAGCCTCTCTCATAAGGCGCGCGCACACACACACACACACACACACACACACACACACACACACACACACACACACACACACACGGTTCCCCCCATCCATGAGATAACCAGATTAGAGCCCTGCTGTAGATTAGACTGCAGGGGGAGGAGGAGGAGGAGGCCGCTCTCACTCTCGCCTCTTTAGCCACACATCCTTATCCTGCCCTCAGCAGTGCAAGAGGCAGCACTAATCAGGCTTATCATAACATGGACGATATATTGGCACTGTGTGTGTGTGTGTGTGTGTGTGTGTGTGTGTGTGTGTGTGTGTACATGCTTTCGTCTCATTAGTGTCTCTTTAATGGTCACAAGCAGAAAAACAAACACACTGTGAGGAAGGTCTTTGGTGATGTTTGGTGGCGACACCGGGATACTAAGATCTGTCCTGGCTCAACAATGAGCTTTAGAGGAAAGTCCACCCACAATGAAGTTTCACCCATTTTCTGATCCAGACAGCCGCTGCCCGGGGTTTCACAGAGGGGGAGAGATGTCGACCACTAGAAGGCGTTAACGCATCCACGTCGGCCTAAACTGAACGCTTCAGAAGGTTAGGGTGGCACCGAGCTACGCAGACGTGCTCCTGCCCTTTGGCAACTTGGCCACAGCAGGTATCCGTCGGGTGGAAGTCAGGGCCTTGAAAGTTTAAAGTAAAAAGTGAAAAGTTGAGCGAGCTGCCCTTGAAATACATTAAAATCATCCATATGTACGACCAAGGTACAAACCTGGGCCATCTAGAGAGCCCTCGGGTTCTGCAGTGGCAGAGTTAAAAAAAAAAAAAGAAAAAGGAGAAGGCGGGTTGGAGTTGGGGGGTGGGGGGGGGATTCCCCATTGCCGTGGTCCCAATGAAAGATTAATGAACCCCAGCAGAACTCCAGGGAGGCAGAGGGACTCTTGGGACTCATTCACAGCCCTGAGCTGAAAAGGCTATAGAGCAGAGAAGAAGAGAAGGGGCTGGCTCTGTGTGTGTGTGTGTGTGTGTGTGTGTGTGTGTATGTCGGCAGGGAGGCGGTAGGTGGATTCATGGGATTCATTAAAAAGCAGCGTAAACCTCCCCGTCGTCAACCAGCGCAGCTCCACATCTCCAGAGCTGCTGCTGCACATCCAGCAGAGGAACCAGAACAAAGTTGGAGGGAAACAACAACAACAACAACAGCAGCAGCAGCAGCAGCAGCAGCAGCAGCAGCAGCAGCAGCAAGGATGACGAGGACGGAAGACGGGACGGCCCGGGACCACATCACTCTCCCCCCTCCCCCCGGCTCCTCCCCCCTTTTGCCCCCTTGTCTAAATGATGTGAAAGAATGTCGCTGATTCTTCAGTCCTCCTGTGAGGAGGAGAGGAGGAAAAAAAGGCCATTTAAATGAGTTCCTTTGTCCAGGAACCCCGGGGCCACTGAGGGGCCAGTTGGGAACACCCATCCACTGGGTCCACATTTTGACAGCGGGTGTTGGAGAGGGTGTGTGTGTGTGTGTGTGTGTGTGTGTGTGTGTGTGTGGGGGGGGGGGGTGACAGGAATAGAGGGGAAGGGGGCCAGAGGCCAGTGGGTTTGAATGGCAGTCAGACGCTGTTGAGTCGTCTTTACCCATAAACCCCGGCGGCGGCGGCGGCAGCAAAGGGGGCAACGTGATGAGCTGCTGTTCAGTCTTTTTTTTTTTTTGGGGGGGGGGGGGACAAGTAAGAAGTTGATCCCATATTTGGAAGGTTCAGAGTAGCAATTAAGACAAAACCGACTTTTAAGAAGAAGAAGAAGAAGAAGATGATAACACAAGACAGCGACCCACAGCCTTCAGTCAAATAAGAGCCCAGTGTGTTGTTTCCTGCCTGTTTACGTCGGCATCACCGACCAATCACAGCCTACCGCTGACTTATAGCTGGTGGTTGCTGAAGGAAGGCGAGGGTTCCCCCTGCCTGAGCTGAGCTGGGCTGGGCTGGGCTGGGCTGGGCTGGGCTGACAGTGAGACGATACAACACCAGGACTCTGGGCGACTTGAGAGGCTTAATGCTGCACAAAAAGCCATCGGGGAAAAGAAAGAATATTTCCTGGCCAGGCTTCCCCGCTGACCTGCATCCCTCCCTCCCTCCCTCCCTCCCTCCCTCCATCCGTCATCACTACCGACAAATATGGAAGATTTTCAATTTTCAAGCAATGCATGAAAGAGACTATATATATACATATATATATATATATATATATATATATATATATATATATATATATATATATATATATATATAAATATATATATATATATGTTACAGAGAAAGATGTTTGCATTCAAAAGACCCTGCAGCAAAAAAAGAGAGAATCTCAGAGCAGAACTCTTGTGCCACACATCAATGAGCGGCGCACCGACTCTTCCCTCATCCAGGACACACACGGCGCCGACTCGCTGTGGAAGGCCGGCGCTGTGAAGAGCTGCAGCTACTTCAAGACGGCAGACACACAAACACAAACGACCACAGCCACCGCCAGCGGTCATTGTGGCTAATGTTGTCTCGGCTTGATTTATTCCGCTCCATTGTCCAATTCTATAAATATATACAGTATTTATATGCATACATTTTTTTTCTCACTTCCAGCTGTGAGGCCTGCACACTCAAAGGAAAATGAGTATATACACTTTCAAATTCTGTGTATTTTTTTTTAAGTGGCCTCCAATTTAGACACACATACACACAAAACCAAGTTAATTAATAAAGGAGCTGCGGCGCTCTTTGCTGAAATGTCTGCGTACGGCTGTGGGAAGTGGGACGGTTAAACTAGAGGAGGGGAGGGACGTTTGCATGGGGGAAGAAGAGAGGGGAAGAGATGAGACAGCAACAAGAGGACGGAGGGAGGGGAGGGAGGAGGCAATGGGCAGGCGAGGGAGGAGGTGAGGGAGGCGAGGGGGCCGGACAGGAAAAAGCTGTTGGCCCTGCATTTCCGGCCGGTGGCACCTGACAGGGGCCAATTGAAGGCCTAAATGTAAAGGTGGTGACCTGGCAGGGCCCAGCGGGGGGCGTCGGGGGGGTCTCCCACCCTCACTTTGTGTCATGATATGATGAGTTGTCACAACAGCTTGCGGGGCCACTAATGAGCTGCAGCGAGGCTGCGACCGGGTGGAGGTGGGGTGAGGGGTTGATGGATGGAGGTCCGCTCAGGCCCCCCAAATTCCAGAGCAAACAGAAAGGAAGGGAAGAAAAAAAAAAGGCTGAGAGAAAGAGCCCCCCTTCCCCCCCGGGGGGGGGGGGGGGGGGGGGGGGGCTCTCGCCGAGCGTGCAAGTGGCCCACAGGGGGCGATTTGCTGGGAAGGTCACCAGGACGCTGACACGCTTCAGCCACACACACGTCAACTCCGGGCATCGACTGATTGGATTGAGGGAGGCACGCGGCGCCCCCTCCTGGCTGCACACCCTCCGCGCTCACACACCCCGTTCAAAACTTCATCTGTTCACTCTGCTGCCGCGATGAGTCGGCAGCTTGATCGCGACACCGGAGCAAAAACACGAAGTGGGTCAGAGCCGCCGCTCCGGTTGCTCGTCGCCATTTACAAGTTTTCCCTTCTTTTTTTTCACCGCCTCTTATCTTTGATAGTCGGCACATCAAATGGAATGATGGAGGAGGACGAGTTCCGGTTCTCACCTCCTCCCACCCCTCACTCAAAACGTTCAAAACCCGGCGTGCAAAACGCAAAACAGCAGGAAGGAGGTAAGTGGGTGTTTTGGTGGAAGCGGGAAGACAAATCTCCTCTTAAGACGCACGTGACTTTCTCTCGTGTAAACAGCCGCTGGAGCTTCTGGCGGCACCTGAGGCCGAGCGAGGGCCTCGCCTGAGGAGGTGAAGCCAAGAGTCAGACACACTGGAGGTGCTTTTGAAATGCAATCAGCCCCCTCAGAATTCCGGCTGAAAGACGAGCAATTAGGAGCCTGAATGGGACGCCGGCGTCGACGGGAAAAAGGGGAGAAAAAAAAAGTGGAGGGGGGGGGGGGGGGGGGAGAGGAGAGGAGTCGGGGGGGCTCAGGAGTTAAAGTGTGAGCTTGTTGAAATCTTAGTTTTTCTTTTAGGCGTCACGGGGTGAGGACATGAGGCGTCTCACCGACGTTCTGTTGAGCCAATAAGGCTCGTCTGGAGGTGACGGGAAAGAAAACAAAACAAAACATTGTTTATTATTATCTTTTTTTTTTATCAAATCAATCTGCATGTATGTGTGCGTAAATTGGCACTGGCATGGACTCGGCGTGACGGAAATGCAGGAATTAAAAGGGGAAACGACCACCACTCTCTCTCTCTGTCTGTCTCCACACCAACAACCCTCCTCCCAAACCTGCCACACACACACACACACACACACACACACACACACACACACACACACACACACACACACACACACACACACACACACACACACACACACACACCCCACCATCCCCCCTCGCACTTCCACAGCAGCAGCAACCTGTCAGAGTGGAAGCAGGAAGCAGGAAGCAGGAAGCTGCTGCCTTGCTCAGCCAGCCGCTCAGCTGGAGGTGGCAGCATCTCCCCCTTCACCCCCACACTGCCCACCGGGGCTCCACCCCCTGCGGCCTGGGCCGGCTGGAGCTTAAGTGCACCGGGTCGTGACTCCGCCCCCTCTGCTTCACGTCTCCTCCTCCTTTGTCTGTTTGTCTGCCTCGTCGGCTTCTCCGGCCGCCGTTTTTGCGAGCGCATCGCCAAAGTTTTCTCTTATTTTCCGGTTTTAAATTTTTTCGCCGTCTCTGTGCACCTGCTGCTGCTGCAGCTGACTGACCCACCGCACTTTGACTTCAGATGGTCTCTGACTCCGGCCGTGTCGACACCAGGTTGCTGGTTCGAGGCCTGGTTTCGGTTACACACACACACACACACGCACACACACACACACACACACACACACACACACACACACCCCTGTGGTCTCCTCGTCTTCCTCCTCAGCCAAAGTTTTGATGCCGGGGACAAGAAGAACAAACAAAAGAAAAAAACGTGAGGAGGCCGAGAGTTGAGGAGAAATTTTCAGGATGGCAGTCGTCTCCCTACAAGCAATACTCAATAATGAAAAAAAAAACCAAAACATAACTAGATATATACATGCATGTATACATACATATACATATATATATACACACATATATACACATATATATATATATATATATATATATATATATATATATATAAATATATATATATATATATATATACATACATATATATATATATATATATATATATGTATATATATATATACATATATATATATATATACATATATATATATATATATACATACATATATATATATATATATGTATATATACACATGCATATATATATGTACACTCACATGCACACACAAAAATCCAGTATTACCACCAAATCCCTGCTGCACGATCGGTCTGTGTATATGCTGCTAGTGTGTGTGTGTGCGTGCGTGTGTGTGTGTGTGGGCTCTGCTGTGCCTCCAGGATGCCCAGAGACGAACTGGCAGCTTGAAAAGCAGCTTTGGCTACAAGGTGAAAAGCGAGGCGAGAGAATGGAGACAAAGAGGAGCAGGAGCAGGAGAGCGAGGGAGCGATGGAGAAAGGGAAGGAGAGGAACAAGACACAACAGCGGCAGCAGCAGCAGCAACAACAACAGCAAACACAACAACAGCGAGCACGCACACACGCACGCACACACACACACACACACATGCACAAAGGGAGGGCAGGCGCAGCAAAGTGCGGCCAACAGTCACTTTATCCTTGTGATGCCGCTGACAGTCGGCTTGTCTCACACACACACACACACGCACACACACACACACACAGAGCTCTGGAGGTGTTTGGGACACACACCTTTCGCCACACTTCTTTTTCCTCTAAACAATACCTGAGTAGAAAACAAACCCGCCCCCGCCCCCCCCTCCTCCCCCACCAACCTCGACTCCATTCAAGGTTCATGTGAACAAGGCCTGAACCCCCCCCCCGTGCCTCCCTCCCCTCACCCTCACCCTCCCCCGCCTCGTCTCTTCTCCCCATTCTCCTTTCTTTCTTTCTTTCTTTCTTTCTTTCCGCCTGCAACTATTTCACCTTCACACGGCCGACCGTTCCGAGCGGCAAAGTCAAACGAAAAGCAGCACGCTGCCGCTGCCGCCGTCGCAGCCGCTTCTCTCAACAGGCAAATTCCAGAGGTGGCTCGGCTCGCTGTGCAAAACCGTGCACGTTGCAGGGAAGTGTGGAGGGGAGAGAGGAGGAGGGTGGTGGGAGTGTGGGGGGGCTGCAACAATATTGTATCGGCCGCAACAATGAAACTAATTGTCACCGTGCTTTTTTTTTAATTGATCTAAGAGAAGATCAATTAGAGCAGATGATTAAACACACATATATATTTTTTGCATTTGTTGACATATTACAAAGAATAATAATAATAATGATTATTATTATTATTACAATTATCATTATTGTTATTTAAATGGCTGAAGGAAGAGGATTTTCCCCCAGGTGAATAATGTAGCAAAGGTGAAACATTTTTACAATCAGAACTAAAAGTGAAACCAGAGGCGGGAGAAACACAGAAAAAAAAAAATAACCCTAATTGGCCGACTGTTAAAACCACCTCAGGTTACATGAATATTTACTGCTAATATTAAAATTACCAAAAAAAAGAAGAAGAGAGAAATTAAATTTTTCATAACAGAATAAACTGTCTCTAAATGCGAGGATCATTTCTACGATTACGCTCCGCGAAATAACGAGACTTGTCAGCCTTTAATTTGCTTTCATGACCTCTGGAAAAAAAAAGAGCCCCACTAACGACCACGACAGATTAAATATTTATGGACTTTCTTTTTTCTTTTTTTTTACCCCCCGCTGCCCATCTTTGCACGGCCACACTTCATAAATATATACAATATATTCAATACAGTCCGATAATAATAATAATATTAATAATAATAATAAGCAAATGGAAAGGAGAGGAATAATCTCATTTGCAGGGGGATTAAAATAAAATAGAATGGGTAAAAGAATAAAAAAGGTATTAAAACAAAAATGAGCTCATGAAAGAATCATTAATTTTTCAAAGCTGTATGAAGGTATTTGAAAAGTTGGCAACAGAATCAAATGAGACTTTTCTTTCCTAAAACGGTTGCTCCTTTTTTCTGTCCTTTATTCCCTTTTTTCTGTCTTTTTTTCATTAAAAAAAAAAAAAAAAAAGAAACTTTCCTCTGGTGGTGGCGGGACGCTGCCCTTCCCCTCCGGCCTGCAGCAGGCAGTCCCGAGGCCCTCGGCGGCAAAACAAAGCCCTGGGAATGTCCTTTACACAGCTGGGACAATAGCGCCGGGGCTCCAGCCTGACAAGTAAAAGAGCCCCGACAAGGCGCCGGCTAATTGGCTTCCCTCCCTCCATTCAGCCGGCCCGCCACACTCCTGCCATCCCTCCTTTTGTCCCACGTGCGCTCTCTTAAGTAAACTGCCAGCTCGCCGGCCAGTGATGGACAGCTCCCAATCACCCCAATCACCCAGCGGCCACAATGGCATCAATGCAACAACACGAGAGCGCAGTGGGGGGGAGGGGGGTGGCGGTGGAGGGAGAGGGAGAGAGAGAGAGAGAGAGAGAGAGAGAGAGAGAGGAAAAAAAAAGAAATGGAGCGGAGCTCTCCAACTGTGAGAGTGACTCGCACGAGACTCAAAAGTGAAGGGGGTAGGGGGGGGAAATATGAATGGAAGGATAAAAACTTTCACAACACGAGCAAACACAACATCCCATGACCTTCCAGCCCTCTGCCGGCCGCTCGGGCAGCCATTAGTCTGAATAATGCAAGAAAAAGGCAAAGAGGAAAAAAAAGAAAGTTGAACTTCAAAGTCAGATTTTCATTTTTTATACATATTGTTTTTACCTCCTTCAGCACTAAAATAATTATTAGGCCAGTTTTGAACAAAAAATAAGGCATTTGATTTGAAAATCAGTAAACAGGTGTTCTAGAAAAATAAGTTTAACTGTCAAAATAAAATCTGGGTTTCTAAAAAAAAATAAAAATAAAAATCAACTGCGATTTAAAGGCAATAAGGCAGATAAAACACGCCATGGAAATCACTTCAATCACAACACGCAAAAACAAAGAGCAGTTCAATTTGCCTCTCCACGCACGAGAAACAACAATGCCACTTACAAGTGAGATTAAATATAATTGTGAGTTAATACGGACGACAGAAAACAAAAACACACCAAAAAAGCAACGAGCCATCACATCCAGCGTGAAGTCCCGGCGCAGCGCAGCCGCTGTCAGCCTGTCAGGACAAAGCAATCAAACGGCGCCTTTCATTATCCAAATTGTCAATCTGTCACTTAGCAACATAAGTGTTATAAATGGCCAAACGGAGCCCCGCGAAGAGAGGAAAAATAGCCGCGGCTAAACCCCGGCGAGGCGGGAGACGCGCGTCCAAATGAGGCGGCGGCGAGCGGCGGCGGCGGCCGCAATTAAAAGGTAGAAAAGTCTTACCATTTAAAAGAGCTGTATTAGTGATGCTGCTCGGCTCCTGGTTGAAACAAGCATGCTGGCACTCGTGGCAGCGCTCAGACTCCAAGCAGACTCCCACCACCATGTCAGCCACTAATCCACTGGGGGGCAGCACCTCGTCGACGGCAGCCCCCCTCGCTCGTGCCCGATGGCTTCAGCCGATAAGAGGAGAGTTTTGGCCGGAGGAGCCCCGGGTTCGGCCGGGACTCGGCCCGACTCTGGGGGTCCTGGAGCGGGTCGGCGGCGGCGAGCGGCGGGCGGCAGTGGCGGGCGGCAGCTTCCCTCTCTCTGGGCGCCGCTCACTGCATTCAAACAGGAGGCAGCGGCGGTGCTCTCCTCCACATCTGACCGGGACTCCCTCTTTCTCCCATCTTCATATAACCCCCCCGTCACAACCAGCTCCTTTTGTGTCCATCTCTTTCTTTCTTTTGATAAGTTGAAAGAACAACAACAAAAAAAAGAGGAGAAGAAGAAGAAGGGAAAACAGAAGGGAGGCTTTCACCGCGCCGCTCGCCGCGCATAAAGGTCGCTGGAGTGGCGTCTATAGGAGTTGCCCTAACTTGGCTAAACTCAAGCAGCGGGGTGTCTCTCGTCATGTCATTAATCCCCCCAAAACTAGCCACCGCTCCTTTCACCGCCAGTCACACCACATTAAACGCAAAATCACAAACACAAACGGCCGGGACCAGGGAGAGTGTGGCGGGGGAGAGAGTGGGAGCCAGGAAAAGGGGAGAGAAAAAGGCAACTGGGGGGAGGGAAAGACGGCGTTCCGATCGGGGGCAGAGGGACCGTCGACCCGGCCGTCCTGCCCGGCGACGGCCGCGCTGCTCTTTTTTGGTTTTGGTTTTTTTTATCATGCAAGAAATCATCACAATCATGATAAAACACCTGCCTGACAAAAGACATTTAACGGCAAAAAATCAACCCCGGATTGCAGTGCTGATGATTTTAGAATTTTTTTTTTTTTTTTAAAAAAACAAGCAGCAAAACTCTCCTCTGCCTGGAGCCTCTGAAGCCCCCCGGACCTCCCGAGTCAAACCCGCGCTAGCCGCACACAAAACAACAACCAGAAGGAAAAAAGAAACAACAACAAAAATACCAATAAATGGATCCGAGCCCTACGTGGCAGCGGCGGCAGCAGAGCTCTGGCACCGGAGAAAAAAATTCACGCCGGCCGACTGGTGGCTCGGAGGGAGGAAGCCCACTCTTAAAGCCGCGATCGGAGCATCCAGCAACACCACCGCTGTGAGGCTTTCAACCGCAGCGAGGAAAAAAGAGCACTATTGATCTTCAAATGGCAATAATTGAAAAGATCAAAACGATTAAAACGGAGGTAAAAAAAAAAAAATATGGAGAAATGCGCTGACTTACCATGTTGTGCTCCTCTTTTTTGTCCAAGGTTTGGTTTTTTTTGTTTAAGTGAAAAAAAAGAAAAGAAAAAGAAAAAAAATGAGTGGCGCTCAAAGCCGCAGCATCGGAGGTGTCAAATATTTGCAGCCGCCTCTTGATCGTATTACTTCCACAGTCCTGGTTTCCAATGCGTCTGAACTTTTTCCCTTTTCTCTTTTATTTTGTTTGTGCTACCTTGCCTTTTTCTCCCCCTGCTTAAGACTTTAAAAGCCTCCAGCGCAGCAAAGCAGCACAAATTATCTTGCCACCTTGCTCAGCTCTGATGCTTTGGCCGCTAACTTTGGAAGGCCCTTTACTACTGCATCAAAATTAGCATTGTCAAAGCAGTTAATGAATATTAATATTGTATTTGTCATTGGAGCTGGCCCATTGCTGAACTCCAAGTCATCCATCAGGGACAAGATTAAGCACACAATTATTTCTGACTGACAGGGACCAAATCTGGAGGATTTTTTTTTTTTTTCCTCCCCTCCAACAATTTAAAGAAAAAGACACAGCATCATCTTAAGGTACCTCCCACGAGACGAGGCCAGATTAATACACTTTTAATGAAGCCAGATTTGGTGGCGGAGAACGGCGAGAGCCTTGTACAAAAAGAGGAGCGGGATATAAAAAAAAATGATTTAAAGAAAGAGAGAAAATTTACCATTTTATTAAAGATTTAAAATCCCAAATTACGACTGGCAGATTTCAGTTCAATCCAAGAACCGCTGTTTTTTTTCTTTTGATGAATGAATCTATTCTCCTTCATTTCCTTTTATTCCAATTCTTTTTTTTTTTTTTTTTTACAAGATCTTAATTTGATATATTTAATTTCTAACCTTCTGAGAAGAACTCTAAAAATTAAGATGAAATAAAAAAAAATGCTGCACCGAGAACAAAGATGCCACGATATTTAAGATGAAACGTCGGTCTAATAAAAAAAAGAAAGAAAGAAAAAAGAAGAAGGAGAAGAAGAAGAAGGAGAAGCCCCCGGACCTCCGGCGCTCTCGGCAGAGCCCAGCGGAGCTGTGAGGACCACACAGGCTGCCTCCTCCATCAGAGCAGCCGCTGCATCCCGGAGCTCCGCACCGCACTTGGCTGCACTGAGCCGCAGCGCAACGCGCCACAAACACACCGCAGCAAAGAGCCTCACCAGCAACGCCTCCATCAAACACGGCTCAACGCACAATTTGCCCAAACCTCCAGCAAACATTTTCATTTTTTTTTTAATATTATTATTTAATATCAATATACATTTTTTCAGTTAATTCTGTTTAAAAAAAAAAAGATGCAAGATTTTTACCATGCCAAACATTTCTGTGTAACTAAATAAATGTATGAATGGAGAAGATGAAATGCCTTCTTCTTCTCTCATCCAACCTTTTCTGGTTATGCACATTTTATCCTTTCCTTAGGAAGCCCAGACTTCCTTATTCATTTGCCGGCATAATTTAACAGAACGAGTCATTCAAGTGAAGCATTTTTCACCTTTTTCTCCACAATTTATCAGATTTCTCCGTCCCTTTTATAAAACGATTTCTTGAATGCCCAAACGCCAAAAAAAAAAGAGAAGAAATCATATTTAGGTCAGATTTACCAGCGTTTTCTTCTCGAGACGTCTCGAGGAGTGAAATAAAACAACAGCAGGTTGCGGGTCGCGGGGAAAAAGAAAACACGGGGCAGATGTGGGGCAGCAGCAGAAGCGCCGGCGGCCGGCCGGCCGGCCGGACGAGAGCACCGGGGTCACGCTGTGCCCTGCCGACCACCCTGCCGGCTCCCTAATACCATTAGCAACCCTTAGATGAACATTCTAAATTGGGCTTTTGTTCTGCCGGTGCCGATCCGGGCCTCGCCGGTGCCGCCGAACCCGGCACAGATGGCGCTAAGTTTTTGTGAAGAATGAACGGCGGCGGCGATAAAGAAAAGCGCTCCGCCCTCCCGACGGCGACCCGCCACTCCGGGATTTTCTTTATTTTATTGTCTGCATTTAAATTCATATTTTAAAAAGCTTAAAATGTCTCCGGCTATAAACTAATTTCACAAAAGAGGTGCCCTCATTTGCACGGCTGCAAATCCAATCTGATTTCAATTGAAATGTAGAAATTTGTATTTTAATTTTAATTTATTTTTAATGGGTTCTCAACTGTTTATTTGATTTGATTTAATTCGACAGAAAACAGAAATATCATACAATTATAAAGCACAGGTAGATTTTCCCCCCCAAAATTATAAGATCATTATAAGAATTTTCTCTCACTCAGGAAAATTTTTGGACAACTAATATAATTCTGTTGCAAATTTTGGAAAATTAGGAAGAAAGTGGAGTGAAAATTAAAGGGCAGCTCTGTATTGTGAAGGGTTTTTTAAATATTCAAACAACCTCAACGGGATGCCGTAAAATACACTTTAATTAATCAGATGATGCTTTAATTGTTGGGATGCCGATTGTGTTTGCACACTGAAAAAGAGAGAGAGAGGGAGGGAGAGAGAGGGGAAAAAAAACTGGGAGCGAACGCAGAATCCCGTCGCGTCTTAATTTGAGCCGAGAGCCTCGAACGGGTCCAGCGGAGGTGAGGAGGGGAGACGGGGGAGACGGGGGAGACGGGGGAGACGGGGGAGACGGCAGCTCCGAGGCCCAGCGTGATCAAATCAGTGCCGCTATCAAATTAACTCCCCGACTTTGAAACTTATTGATCTGCTATTAAGACAGCAGTGAACTTGATGAGGTGAGTGCTGTAGGTGACTCGGCCACTTCAAAGTCGGTTCGCGGCAGCCGCGTAAAAAAAAAAAAAAAAAGAAGAAAAAAAAAAGGCCACTTTGATCCGTCGCGCCGCTCCCCGGATCTGGAGAGGGACGCTTCACAACCAGCACCCCCAATCTTCCCCGGCTCCCCGAGGCCCGGCTCCCGAGGCCCGGCTCCCCTGGCCCGGCCCTGCACGCCACCCAGAGCCCAGTCACGCACCACGGCGGCCTCACTCCTGCTTTTCAGGGAGCAAAACGCATTCGAGATTCGCTCCGGAAAAAAGCGACGACGACAACGACAACAGAACCCAGCACGCCGACACACAAAAGGGGTAAAAAAAAAAAAAGAAAAAAAGAGGCTGCAATGTGTTGTTGTTGCAAACAGCTCCGATGCAAAAACGTATTCTGGCATTTAAATCCGCCGCTGATAAGACGGAGGATCCTTCATGCCAAATACGCCATGTAATAAGGTCGGCGATGAGAGAGACAATGCATGCTGGGAGATAGCGCTGCTATTGTGTGTCTGTGTGAGTGTGTGTGTGTGTGCGTGTGGACTACACCCCCCTCCACGCCCCCTCCCTCCACCCCCTCTTTGCTTAAGGCAACTCTTCCCTCTACATTAAATGCTATGCGCTGCCAATCACACCTGCCTGCCTGCCTTTCTCTCGCTCTCCCTCCCTCTCTCCTTTTTTTTTCACTTTGTGCCACTGGGTGGAGGTAGTAGTTAATGTTTCCCACATGCGCCACCACCGCATCATCCCCTTCAACAGAGAGGAGCAGACACAAAACACAGGCAGGGCCACGGAAACACGTCCCTCCGCCAGTTAAAGCCATTATCGGACAAACCGGAGGGGAAGATTAAAAAAAAAAGACAAGAGGAAGAAAGAAAAGGGAAAAGGAAAAGAAGCGGGGAGGGGAGGGGAAGAGAAAACAAAACAAACTCCATCATTTCCGCTTCAGTTTTTGCGGGGAGGGGACGAGGCAGCGAGGGAGGAAGCTGGGCTCCGTCCTCCGCTGAGCCGCTAACTTAGCGGGACGGAGCAAAATAAATATTAACGGCCAAATTAATCATCGGCAGGGACGGTGTTTGCACTCAGGCTCCAGCGCTCGCAGCCGGGTGTGTGTGTGTGTGTGTGTGTGTGTTGACTTGGAGTGCCAGGGCTAAGCTGCATCTGTTTAATTAAGAGGGGTAAAGCAGATGACAAATGCGAGACAGTTCAACATTTAATGCCGTGCTTATCTTCCCCCTCTCCCCCCCCTCCCTCCATTTATTTATTTAGCGGGGAGCAGCGGGTGTGTGTGTGTGTGTGTGTGTGTGTGTGTGTGCGTGTGTGTGTGTGGGGGGGGGGGGGTGGAGTGTGGGTGGCATTTAGGAGTGATGCACGGCGGCGGAATCGGAACGCCATGCGGCCCCGTGACAAGTCAGCGGCGGCGGCGCTGCTGCGTTCAGCCCATTTCCTGACAATTGTTTTGACATTTTGCAACATAATTCTGTTTGATGACAAAGAGAGGGATTACGGCACAAATCAAATAAAGGCAAACACACCTTCTGATGCACAGCTGCGGAAAAAGAAAAAGGCAAAAAAAAAAAACGCAACCGAGCAAATAAAAAAGGAACAGAGCTTCAACGTAAATGACACAGTGTCACTCAATTATGAATCGCTTCTTTTTTATTTTGTTTTATTTATTTAATTTATTCTGTCCCTTTTTTTTTTTTTTTTTTTAAGCAACCTTCCCTCCAAAATCGTCAAAATAAAGCGCGCAATTAAAAACGCGGCGGCATCAAAGGGCGCCGCTCTGCCTCGTCCCACCTGACAGCACTTTATTAAATATTCCACCACCACCTCCTCCTCCTCCTCCTCCTCCTCCTCCTCCTCCTCCAGAATGATCTTCATTGTATATCTGGTGCCGATGCACAACACTGCCTAGAGTCAATGTCAAATCCCAACTCCAACAGTCCCGCGAAAAAAAGAAAAAGAGAAAAGGAGCGGTGTGTGTGTGTGTGTGTGTGTGTGTGGGGGGGGGGGGGGTAGAGAACGAACGGCGCCCGCGGCGCACAAATCCCTTTAGTCAACCCGCTCGCGATATATCAGCCAAAGTTATCGCTTCCAATGTGACAATGTTAAAATGGAAAACAAGGAGAGGAAGAAAAAAATACATTTTTACACACACACACACACACACACACACACACACACACACACACGAGCACCAACGCATAAATAGAGAGGGAGGGGAAAAGGGGGGAGAGAAACGGGTGGCAGGAGTCGAGGAGCAAAGAAGCAAAAAAAGCAAAAAA
Source organism: Nelusetta ayraudi (assembly GCF_046127955.1). Lineage (NCBI taxonomy): Eukaryota > Metazoa > Chordata > Actinopteri > Tetraodontiformes > Monacanthidae > Nelusetta > Nelusetta ayraudi. The sequence continues at coordinate 37,673 of NW_027466178.1, read as the reverse complement.
AAAAGAGGGAGAAAAAAGGGGAAGAGGAGGAGAAGGAGGAGGAGGCAGCGGTGGAGGAGGGAAGAAAAAAAAAAAGAGCCCCGTGCCACGAGCATATATAAGAGAAACCTTCACCAATTAGTGTGGAGAAACGGGAGAGGGAGCGGCGGTGGTGGCGGCGGCGGCTCTTTGAGAGGCGAGGCCTGGCGGCGGAGCTGTCATGTCGGCTGGATTGATCAACAGGCCCCACATTTCTAATGGCATGTTGTCATGAAGCTGCAGCCACGGGGAGCCACCTGCCTCGGTCCTCGCACCGCTGCCTGCACCGTGCACGTCTGTGTGTGTGTGTGTGTGTGAGAGAGAGAGAGAGAGAGAGAGAGAGAGAGAGAGAGAGAGAGAGAGAGAGAGAGAGAGAGAGAGAGAGAGCACTGCAGCAGCCATGCTATCCTCCGTCGCCTGTACGTCTTTTTCTTTGCTAATAATTTAAAACCCAGGCCCGGGATTCTCCTCCCACTCTCTGGCAGCCAACACCTTCCCTGGCGCCTCCAGGTGGGGGAAAAAATAAAAAAAAAGAAAACGGCCGGAGGAGGCCGGAGGATTCAAAACTGCAGCAGGAGAAAATGAAAATATGGAAGGCGGGGGGCAAAAAACAATAAACAAAACAAATAAAAATCGTTTTTGGTGCCAAATTTAAAAAGGAACAAACCTAAAAAAAAAAATTTAAAAAAAATGTTGAAAATCACGAAAAAGCAAGAAGTGCGATGATTACTATTTTGCTTTAATCAATTTTGTTTCCTCGACGTGAGATCCTCCAGCCGTCTGGCGAACGACTTCCCCCGACCGCGGCGCCGCGAACGGCAAATTTCGCGGATGAAACCGGCGGCCCCGGTTGCCGTCTGAAAAGCATCGCTTTTGATTACGGCTCATTTTCTCTTGGTGGAAAAAAAGCTCGCGAATAATCAGCAGACAATGACAACTCGCACCGTGAAATGTCGCTCGTTGGAAGGATGAGGAGCAGCAATCAAAAAAAAGAAACAAACAAAAAAACACAACACCAAGGAAATGGCTTTACGAGAAAAGGGGAACGGAGGAAAAAACAAACGTTACCCTCATATTTTTTTTCTTCCCCCTTGTTTTCCCCCCCCGTCGGTTCGCAGCGACAAAAAGCTGACGGACGGACGAACGCTGGGCAGGCAGCCTGGGCCAACAATAAAAAAGTCAAATAAAAGTTACGGAACAGGAGAGTTGAAGGTGGCGGCGGTCGGCCACTCGGAGTGCGTGTCACGTACAGTTAACCTTTTTATCGGGCGCGCCTGTGGTCTCATCAGTCGATGGAATTCTTTGCCCGCGGCGGCGGCTTAGCCGAGGGACACCGACCAATAGAAAAAATATTTCATTGTGTTAGCATTTCAAATGGCGAGCGGTGAGAGGAGGGCGTTCGGACGGAGGGCGGGGGGGGAAGCAGGGCGTGGGGGGGGGGGGGGGGGGCGCTTGGGGGGGAAGAAGCGCTAACCGATCGTTGCCAGCGGAATTAATTGCCTATTCTGAGAATAATGTCCCTTATCCGCCATTCTCGGAGGGCCGGGCGGCGAGCAGAGGCCACTTTTTCTTTTTTTTTTTCTTTTGGCGTCTTCAAAAAGAAGAGCGCTTTGGGGTTCTGGCCGCATTAGGGGTTTTAGCTCGGCCCGCGAAAATAATCAGGAGCGCTGAAGCAAACGCGGTTAATCTGCGGCCCAATTAAAAAGCGCTAAAAAAAAATAATAATAATTTTAAAAAAATGTAAAAACCTGGTCGCACCTCGCTCGAACAAAAAAGAATGAAGCAAAAAATGGTCAAAAAAATCATTAAGAAACAAAACATTCGACCATATTTTGATGGTGCGTGTGTGGATTTTTTTTTCCCCCCAATTAATAATAGGCGAGGATTCATTCGTAAAGTGGCGAACAAATAATTTTGCGGCGGCTGAAGTGCGGCTCGCCGCTCGATAAATGGCTCAAGATGGCGCCGCCCCGGTGGCGCCTCCGTCCCGCTTTTCTTTAAGGGGATTTACGTTCAGGCTCCGTTACACATTGGCCAAGCATATGCAATGACCCCAACGGTTATCGGTGCATCTTTTAGCCGCGACTTAATCTAACCTCCTTAAAGCCGAGCGGCTTTTCAGACTCAAAGCGGCATTAAGAATGAGCATTGTCGGCCCGGCGAGAAGGAGCCTGTGGAAAAACAGCTGCTTGTGTTGCTGCAGTCCAATCAGCGGCCAAACAAACCCCCCCCCCCTCCGAGCCCGACCCACAAGAACAGCGGGGACAAACTGGGATTTCGCCCTGTTTCTTTTTGGGGTTTATTTTTCCACCCCTCTTCCCCCTTCTCTTTTCGGGGGGGCGGAGGGGTCCGTCCCAAATGTTCCTTCCCCACCGCCGTATCGACCGACCTGCTCTCGGCCGCTCCTCCTCCTCCTCCTCCTCCTCCTCCTCCTCTTCCTCCTCCTGCGAGGTGTCCATTTCATCCCTCGGCAGATGGACGGGCGAATTCGCAGCGGTCCCCCATTACACGCCTCTCCGCCGCCTCATTGTGGATTCAGTCGACGAAGTCAATCTTATTAACTTCCGCGCCGGTTCACATATGACATTTTCTTCAATTTTCTCGCCGACATCAAAAACATCAATTAGCGACTCGAAAATGGGAAGGAGCGAATGACGGAGGCCGATAACGCCGGCTTATTTGAAGCCGGGGGTAAATCTATTCTCCGGTTTTGAATGTGTTCATTACAATTGCGCTTTCAAAGAGGACCTCCAAATAGCAAAGAAATTAAATTTATCTCCGAGAAATGTCCAGAAATTGTTTTTCCCCCGCCTCCCTTTCTTTTCTTTTTCTTTTTTTTTTTTTCAAAATCCGCCGTCTATCTCTCGGCCGCAGTGAATGACACAAAGCATTGTGGGCCTACATTTTCTTTTTCTCATTAGAATAGATCACAACTCCCACAGAAGTCGAAACCCTATATTGTAAAGCCGGCCACAGCCCGTAACAATCATTCTGTGAAGGGAGGCGACCAATCTTTTAGCGGGGCGCGATAACGCGGCCCGACGGTGACCCGCGGGTTCATCAAAAATACACAACAATGTGTCTGTCACGTAAATCTTTTTTTTTTTTTTTTTCTTTCAGTAGTGAATGTCAGATTGAGGAAATAATAATAATGATTACAACAATAATAATGATAATAATAATAATGGGGAAAACGTCCAATTATTTTCTATGTTGACATTTATCAAGCACAAATTAAAGTATTTTTTTGAAGATTTAACCCAGTCAATATACACACAGAGTTTTCCGTTGAAAATATAATTTCAATACGTCGGTCATCTTGAGATGATGTCTTAAAAATGTAACGTTAATTGAATTTATGCTTTAAGAAATATAGTCAAATTCATAATTGCAACGAAAACAATTGCACATTGGGGTTCTTTATTCATATATGTAATTCTTAGAAAATATGGAATTTATCCATCGGGTATTAAAAAATATTTATATTCTTCTACAATGCGTACAATTTTTGAGAAAGGAAAAAAATTAAAATGAAATTTCTAAATACATAAAATATTCTGCCAATTTCAAAAAAAATTTGCGCCTTTTTTTATGTCATCATTGTATTTGATGATCCCCCCCCCCCCCCCCCTCTCCTCACTCCAGTTTCAACCTCCAGTCTCATTGATCACTTCCTGCCACGGCTTCACGTCGCGGCCGCGTCAAAAAGTGAAACACAAACCGTCACGTCAAAACGCGAAAGAGCCTCAACTCTGGCGACTCGCCGGCCTCCCTCCACCGGGCGGCGTGTAACCCGATCGGCCCCCGTAAGGCCGTAACCTTTAAGTAAAAGAGCTGTGGGGTTTTTTTTTCCGCCGACAGCATCCAAACGCCGGGCGGCTTCCTCGTGCTTGAGTTACGTCTCGACGGGGGCCGATCGCGTTCCTCCGGCCCATTGATTTCTGATCTTTTGACGTTGTTCGCCCGCTTTTTTTTATTTGCTCGCCCGTCTTTAATTCCATGTCACGAAAGACACAAACGTCCAAACAAGCGACGTGTCCGGTATCTACGATCTGTCAGCCAGCGGCCGTCTTCCCGGCACCGCGCCGCCTTTGCCGGCTCTGATGCCGTGCCGAGAAGCGGCGGGGATGAAAATATCGCTCTTTATAATGGAGGATAATCAGATTTCGGATGCCTCGCTTTGCCTCCCGGCGAAAAAAAAGGAGAAAAGAGGAGGGGAGGGGGGGGGGGGGGGGGGGGGGGGGGGGGGGGGGCTAAGATTGAAGCGCAAGGGGTTAAAGCAACAGGGCTGTAACCAATACACTGCCGGGTCACTGGCGCCGTGACCTCAGGAGGGGGGGGATAAGGGAGCGGGGGGTGGAATCAGTGAGCCGAGTGGAAACAGGTCAATCAAAATCCAACTAAGAAAAACAGAATTATATGGGCCTACTTTCTGCTGCGGCTGGTTGGCGGATGGGAAGGAGGCGGCGCGGCGATACGGCTGGAAGAGACGCAGCGGCGATCAGTTCCATTAGACGGTGGGGAATTCTTCATCATCATCATCATCATCGTCATCATCATCACCCTCCCCCCGCCCCCCCATCATAGCCGAGGCCTCAGATTAGATCGCCGTGGAGGCACTCAAATGGTGCGTTTTTCTCTCTGTAATTATTTTGATGCAGATGACAGAGATTGTTTTGGTTTTGTTTTCCCCGCGGGCGGGCGAAGAGAGAGAAGCGAAGTGTGTGTGTGTGTGTGTGTCCGTGCGTGTGCGCGCGCGTGCTGAATGGATGCTACTCTCGACGCCATTAACCAATTAGACGGCTTCAACAAAGGACGGAAAAAATAATGTTGTTTGTGAAGTTATGGGGGGGAAAAAAGATACTAAAGGCAGAGACGGCAGGTGCAATTACGGCTTGTAACCACCAATCGTGTTCTTGCGGCGCGAAACAAAGAAATGGACTTTCAATGAGTGGAAAAAAAATAAATAAAAGGAATTGACGCTAAACCGGCTAAGCGGCTAACTAGCAGCAGCAGCTCCGGCGGCGTCCGGGCCGCTAATGAAGCAAACCCCCTTTGGGTGAAGGAGGAACGTTTTCCACCCACCGCCGTGAAGACAATGCCCTTGAACCAGGCTGCGGTGACCTTGACCAGGGGCGGGGGTTCAGTCTCGGTC
>NW_027466178.1:0-27500 GCF_046127955.1 Nelusetta ayraudi | reverse complement strand
TGTGTAAAAAAAAAAGAAAGAAGAGAAAATGCTTTATCTCTAAGCTGAAGAAGTAACAGGGTTATATTGAAGGAATGCACGGAGGAAGATATGACCGCCGGCGTGCAAATCACTCCACCATCAGGCAAATTACGGATGATTTTTTTTCCCTTTCTCTCTCCCTCTCTCTCTCTGTCTCTCTCTCTCTCGCCACCGGTGACCCTCGGAAAAAGTCGGGCTGCGCCGCCGCAGACCGCCTCCAAATTACTACTCGGGATCGTCTGTTGCCAAGTAGCGGGGCTTTTTTGCTATTTTAATAGTATATGTAGGTGTCTGTTTACTCATGTTGTATTCATAATTCCGCCCCCTGCAGGGCATCCGTGTCCACCGAGTGCCCTTGAACATGGCATGAGTAGTCTTTCCTGCGCTCCCACTGAACGCAGGCCTGAAAGACGGCTACACGCGCTTCCGCACAGTTGGATAAAACAAACCTTAACCGCACAACTCAACCTCACCAAAGAACTCGGCTCCTTTCAAAGATGTTCAGAAGTGCGTGTGTGTGTGTGTGCGCACGCGCATTTTTAGAATTTTTTTTTCCCCCCTGCTCCTCTCCTCCTCCGCCTCCTCCCTCCCTTCCTCTGCTTTTTTTCTCTCCCTGGGTAAAACAAACGCATCATTTTACAGCATTGTGTAAAAAAAAAGAAAAAAAAACAGTAAATAAATAAATAGAATCTCTCTCCCTCTCCCGTCGTGCCATTTCCGTGTATGGAAGCCGTTCCCTCCCATTGATTTTCCTCCCAGCCGGAGCTGCTTCCTTGCCGGTGTCGTCTCCTCGTGCCTTCCCTCCTTTTAACTGCGCGTTTGTCTCGTGCGGGCACAGAAGAAGTGCCAAACCGGTGCTGGGGGGAGTGGGGAGGAAGGGGGCGCTACAATCTGAACCAAAAAAAAAAAAAAAAAAAAAAAAACGATACGCTAAAGTTTGAGGGAATTCATATAATTTTTTTCCCGCATTTTAAACTGATGGCTGAAGATGTTGGCTGCACGTAGTAATTGCAGAAGATTCCGTTCACTTTGCCTCCCCCACCTCCGACTCCAACGTGGTCAGACATCCTTATTAAGAAAAGAAAAAAACAAAAAAACACATGCACTGACCGCCGACACCGTGCGTGCATCATTAATGTGCACGACTTGCCCCGGAGAGAAAATGTTTACTCTGATCCAGAGTGTCAAAGTGAGAACATCAGGGCCTGCAGCTGCATCTCGGAGAAGAAAAACACAACAGCGTGGGGAGGGAAAGGAAGAAGAAGAAGAAGAAGAAGGAGATGACGATGGAAGAAGAAGAAAGAAAGAAAGAAAGAAAGAAAGGAGCAAAGATTGAGAGTCTTGTGAGAAAAAGGCGTGGATGGGCCACGCCGGCCCGGGTCTGCGGAGCTGAAGGAGGGGAGGGGGAAAAAAAGGTGGAAACGTGCTGCAGGATTAACGAGGAGGAAGGAGAGCGATTTGTGTCGGGAACATCGCCGACATTCATAAACACCAGACGGCTGCATGGTGAAATCAAAAGGCGGTGGAGGAGCCACGTGCACGCACCCAGAGATGAAGGGGAGGATTTCACTCCCCCACCACCCTCACCTTCCCCACCTCCCCTACCACCACCTCCACCTCCACCAGCGCTCTGCTCAGCTCAGCTCAGCTCAGCTCCTGGTCCACAGTTTGTGCTCCGCCAGCCCTCTGTGATGAGCGCCGCTGTCCACTGGGGGCTACAATTAGCCCATCAAACTCATTCTGCAGCAGCCCCTCCGATCCCCCCCGCCCCACCCCTCACCCCACTCCCTCCCACCACCACCAAAGAGACAGGCAACTTGTAAGACTGGGGGAGGTAGCCTTTGATGTGCCAGGTTCTGCTGCCGTGCTCGCTCACCTCCCTCCAACCCCCCCTCGCCCCCCCCCGCCCCACTCCTCTTTTTGCTCGTATCAAGGCTGAGGAGATATAACAATTAAAGCGGCGAGCAGGCAGGCTGACGGTGCCACGTGCTCCCGGTGAGTCGTGTCCTCGGCGGTGGCGGGCTGGAGGAGTGGCGGCGGCGGCTCGCTAAACGGGGGCTGCCCCTCGCCGTTAGCACACACGTCGCTCCAGTCCGGAGACAGGGAGCGTTTAGAGGGAGCCGGAAAAGTCCCGGGCTGCGATTGGTCGGCTCCTGGAGCGGCTTTTTCAAGGGGCGCCGCGTTCAGGTCAGGACTCAACTGACTGGCCGACGGAAACAGGGTGTGATGGTCGCTCTTAGGGGCTGACAGATCAGATTTGGGGTTTTAACGCAGTGACTTTGGACATTTGAACCTCAGCGCATATCAACAGGAGGGTTTGTGTCTTTCTTTTGTTCAGACGAGAGTTCTGTTTCCGCCTTCCTCAGAAGTGTGACTCGTCTTTTTCGGCTGATGTTATGGAGGCGTGACCCACCTGTCAGATTGGACAGGTTGGTCCGTCGGCCTCTCCAGGGCGCAGCTCCAGGTGTGAGAGGGTGAGATGCAGGCTCCTTCGCCCCGGATCATCGTCCCCCGGCCCCGTCTCCTAATCTCAATGGCATGGACCGACCAATCAAATATGACAGGTGGGTCACTCCTCCATAACATCAGCTGATAGAGACGAGTCACACACGGCACCAAGTGTCGCTTCCGAGGAAGGCGGAGGCTCCGCCGAAACACGTCAAGGTAGGACAATCAGAACCTTTGTCTAAACAAATGAAAGACAACCGATGAAAACTGAAGACACGATGAACACAATCGAGCTACAAACAGGACGGTGTTTTCCTCGGTTTTCGCCGCGGACTTTACACCCAAAAATAGTCTTTGCACAACTTTTAGTGCAACATTTTGTTGGCACAGTTTGCAAGCCGCACATCGCCTGACAATTACAAGTCATTGTAATCAATGATTCTCACTGAAATCTCATCAGATCCGCTCAGACACAAATTAGTCCTTAATTTGTTTGCAGGTTGTGAGTCGTCTTATTTCCAACTTGTGCTCATCAAAATAAGAAAAATCTTTGTTTTAAGGGGTGCCTGTGTATCATCACCGTGCACAAATAAAAGCAACAAGGCTGCATTCATCCAGAACAAACAGCCAATCAGATGACTCCACAGCCCACAGAAACCAGGGAGAGTCCGGAAGCACAGCTGGACAAACTCTGGCCCAGCCAAGCCGCCGTCTGACGTGGTGGAGGAGTCGGTTCCACTTCCTGTCTGAGCACCTGTGCAGGTAATTACACCACTGCCCTGACAGGCGGCAGGGAGGGAAAGGCGCTCAGCCGCTCAGAGCAGCAACTAAAACACTGATTTGCAAGCAAACAGAAGACAAAGCACCCCACTAGTCTGCGCGCACACACACACACACACACTCACACACACGTGTGAAACACAGGCCACACACAGAGGAATGCAGAGGAAGTGCAACTTGTCGAGGAGGAGCACGGCGACCCGACCCTGCAGCTGCTCGGCCTCTGGTGAGCCACAATTCACTGTCTGTGGCAGGAGGACGTGCACACGTTGAACAGGTGCACGCACACGCACACGCACGCGCGCACACACACACACACACACATTCACACATTCACACACACCACGTGGAGCATGAGAAGTGCTCCGGACCCAGAACCACCCTTCAGAACCTTCAGAACCCTACACCCAGGAAGTTTGACTGCAGAGCTCTAGCTGCACGACGACCTCATGTAGCAACATACTACCAGCTAGGAGTTGCACACACAGACACACAACTGCCAGGCGTCTAAAGCTTTCTGTGACCAACTTCCACCAATGGAGCCACGGTTGACAACAGACAAAGACACTATGAAGGAGGAGCGGCTAACTTTGAGAAACTTTCGTGTTTCTCAAAGTTAGAAGCAAATACGTCCAATGAGACAGCAGCAAAAAACAAACAAACAAAATAAATTTAAAATTGTCTTTGCCGTTGACATGATGCCAAAACAGACACAACTTGGCTGTAAGTTAAGCAACCAGAAAAAATATTAATATCATTATTATTCATAATAATAATAATAATAATAATAAAATAATAATAATAATAATAATAATAATAACAACATGACGACTGTCCATCGCGTTTCTTTTGCAGCTGCAGCGGCGTCATCGTGAGCACGTCAGGACCTGCACAGCGACAGCTCGTCGTCAAGAGGCGAGCGAGATCAAAATCTGGTAAAACCGCTCGGCCCAAACGGAAGCAGCGAAGCCACGATTCAGGAGAGCAGGAGGGTTTGTTTGTTTGTTTGTTTGTTTATTTGATTTTTTTATTTTTTTAGGTCGCCTCTTGGTGGAGCTTTTTCCCTTCATTTTCACCCAAAGAGAGGGAGAGAAAAAAAATGTCACGGATTCCGCCAAACGCCACCGGGAATCAAGCGAGCTATTCAAGCCGGCAGCTGATTTAGGCACAGCTCGCTACACACCAATCAGAGGGCGCAGCCGCCGCCGCCACCCCCTCCTCCCCCCTCCTCCCCCCACCCCCACCCCCACCCCCTCCCCCTCGCCAGCCAGCCACTCACTCACCCGTCTGCTGCCGTTTCGACGCGAGATGGAGACAGCGCCAAAAGTTCCAATTAAAATATCCGTTTGTGATGCTGTCTGTGCAGAGAGGGAGGAAAGGAGGGAGGGAGGGAAGAGGGAGGGGGAGGGCAGAGGAGGAAAACAGGAGCAGCCTTTTCCTTTTGGACGGCGCAGGAGAAAATAAAACAAAAGCTGCCAGAAGTCGGCCGACGGGGCCGCAGCGATGCTGGAGGGTTTTTCTGTCGACACCAAACTAAATAAGCGCTCACGGGCGACAGACGCCGAGACAGACGGAGCGCGTGCGTGCCTGCGTGCACGCACGTGTGTGTGTGTGTGTGTGCATGGATGTCTTGTTACGGAGGAAGTGAGCATGTTGCAGATAAGAAGGGCGCCGCCGTTCAAAGGCAGCGGCGGGCCAGCAGAGAGCTGCCGGGCCGCCTCGCCGTCCCTTAATGAGCCTGGAGAGGGAGGAAGTGGTGCCGCGTTCGGGCCTCGCAAAACACCTCGAACCACCCCCACCCCCCCACCCCCCCGCCCCCACCCTGTCTGTCCATCTCCCTGCCCCCCCCCCCAACAGGCCTCCTCCTTAAGTCACAATCTGCTGGCACGTGGCTGTCAGCCGCCGCCGCTCTGGCCGCCGCCACTGCTCGTCTCACTGCGGCAGGATGTTAACAAGACAAATGAGTGAATAAATACACAAATAATGTGTTTAGGTAACGTTAATAATGCATGAAGTGGGAAGCTGCTGCTTCCTGACAGAGGCAACGCAGCTCCAGATTCTTCTCCACTCCGGCTGCTTGACAGCCTTGTTTACTCTTTTCCCAGCATGCAATTCTCTGCATCATTCTCTTGCGGTGGGGTAGGGGGAGGAGGGAAGGGAGGGACAAAACAGTTTGGACTTTTCTCTCCCGTTGAAAAAAAAAAAAAAAAACTCTAAAATTGAAGCCGCCGTCTTCACGCGGCGACGCTGACGTCGCTTCATCTCCTCCAGGAGCCGCTGGCCTCGTTTCCCCCGCAGCAACGCGGCTGATTGCAGGGACGCCATGACGAGGATTCACTTCAATTAGGGGCTAAACTTGCAACCTGCGCAGGTGTGCGCTCGCAGTCAAGATGCAGCAGAACTAGCTGGAAAAAAAAAACACAGCGGCAGGAGCAAATAGAAGGGAGAAAGGAAAACAAAACTAGCTGCCCGGGTGGGAAAATAAGTTGCGTATCAAAATTCCTGTGCAAGGGCCGGGACGAAAGCGCGGCCCAGTGCTCAGACACCGCTGACTGCACAGACTAACAGACAGAGTGTGCGAGGGGAAGAAAAGATAACAAAAAAAATAACAAGAACATCAAAACGGAGCCAAACAAATCCACCTAAAGTTCAGGTGGGTCTGTGGCGGAACTGGCGAGAAAAACAAAATCAAATAAATTGGGGGGGGAGATTTGTCTCTTCTGGCTGCTTCGCCAAGCCCAAAAACACTGACTGGTTTTTTTCTTCTTCAGTTTTTTGTTTTTTTTTCTAAAAGGAAGGTGTTGGAGGAAGATGCCGAGTGACTCCAGCAGCTACCTGCTGTTCAGCCCCTCCAGGGGGCGGAGCTAAAAGAGTCAATTCAAGGCACACACTCACACAAAGTGTCAAATTTTGCACTGTGACAGTTTATTCATCCAGAACTGCAAATTGTCCTTGTGGGAATTCGCTGAGGATTTCTGCTCTCCCTCCACCATCACACCCCCCCCTCCCTCCCTCCCTCCCTCTCTCTCTTCCTCCTCTCCCTCCTTCCAGCCTGGAATCCTTCTCCATCGCTCTCCATCACAAGCTGCCAGCTCATGCAGCCCATCACTCCAATCCAAGGTCGTTCACCAGGCAGCTCACGTTGGACCTCACGGTTCGCAACCAATCAGGTCAAATCACTTCATCCAGCGTGTGGTAGATTTTCAAAGCGCCTCTCCGCCTTTGACTCCCCAACACTTTCCTGACAAACATGACGTCTCCTGGTTGAGGAGTCGAACTTCAACTTCAACTGGAACCAAGTGGGATCGACAGCGTCCAAGTTGCCGACTTTGAGCAGGCACCTTCAAGAGGTCGTCGCAGACACTCTGTCCCACTAAACCAACTACGAACAGTGGAAAGCAGTGGGAAATTTGTAGGGGTTTAAGCATAAGGACAAGTCAAAACAGCAGAAATGAGTTAAACAACAACAAAGGCAGAGCAAGACTTGGGAAGAGACGAGAGCTACATTTAAACTGGACACGTAGGAAGTTCCAACTAGCGACACTTCAGACTGCTGCTGTTTGAAGCAACATCACAAATGAAAAAAAAGAAGGCCAAAAACAAAAATCCTGATCTCCTGATCAAACAAATTACGTTTTCCAAAACCCTTCAGCCTGGAAGGAGTTTTCCGAGAGCTCTGCTGACAGTCACCTAAAATAAAAAATGGTTGTCTGAAATCTCCAAACCGCGACTGAAAAAAAAGCTATATTTAAAATACATATATACACATATATACTCGCAGACTGTACGTGTGGCCCAGGCTAAGAGACGAGCCTCTCCTCCTCCGGCCTTGTTCTGGCTAAAAACAGGCAGATTTCTACACAACGTGATTGTCCTCCTGCGGTCGCAACCTCGAGAGCAAAAAAGAGACGCTGTGTGTGTGTGGATCACAGTCTGCGGCTTTAAACATACATCTGCAACCGCGCCCTGGCCACTTGTAGAATGATCTGGAGAGTGGGGCGGGGTGGGGGGGGGGAGATTATGCGCCTGTGACACACGCTGCTCCGTCGCACAACAACTCTGCCGAGAGCCGGGAAGCGAGCGGTTGACAGCTCGGCGGCGCCCCCCTGAGACCTGCGCTTAATCACTCGAACCCGTTTCTCAGAGTTCACCTTCAAACTTCCTGGAAGGAGGAGAAACTCTTTCTTTCTTCTTTCCGAGGCATAACAAAGAGTGTTAGCAGGAGTAATAGTAATAATATGTGTTTAATCCCACTCGGCTGTGCGCTGGTAGCGGGGGGCGGGGGGCGGGGGGCGGACGGCTGTTTATTACTGGCTGTCGGGGTGTCACGTGACGGGGGGTTGGGAGGGGGGGTGGCGGGGGGTAGAAAAGTCGAAAGGAAGGAAAGAAAGAATGGGGGGGGTAGCTGAGCTGATGTCCTGGCACTTCCTCACCCTCACCCTCCCCCTCCCCTCCACCCCTCAGTATTTCCTCCTCTTCCTTGTTGGCTGCCTCCCACCCGGGGCCACTCACCGACTGCTGCTGAGGGGAATAAAACAAGGTCACCACGGATCGCCTTACTGCAGCCGGCCTCCCTACGATTGCCTGACACCCCCCCACCCTCCCCTCCCTCTTACCTCCTCTCCACATTTGCCCCCCCACCCCAGCAGCACCTCTCGCTCAAAATCTCATTCCATCACTCGGGCCAAATCCACCTCATCGCGCCCCCCCCCCCCACACACACACACACACACATACACACACACACACACACACACACACCCTCCCCCTCTCTCACACACACACATCTCATTACCTCCATACCTCCCTCCTCCACCCCCGCCCGCCCCTTCCTGTGCCCTCAGCCCAGTGCTAATTGGTAAATCTGTTGAACCATGCCAGCCCCAACAATGAGACACCTGGAGTTCTGTCAAAACAAGTTTCCCTGTGAAACGGCCTCCCGTGTTAATACAGTAGCGCCGGGAGCTGCCCGACTCTGCTGTCACTCACCAGGCTGCAGCCCGGGCTGCTATCTGGGCCCACTTTTTATCAGAGAGGAGTGCGGTGGCGGTGGCGGTGGCGGCGGCAGCGGCGGGCACAGCGTCCGCCTGTCGGGAGCCACGCCGTCGTAAAAGGGCGTCATTTATCAATAATCGCAGCTAAACTTTGGTCCTGCTTCTTATCGGCTGGATCCTCGACGTGGGTGAAGTTTTGTTTTGTTTTGTTTGCACCTTTTCCGGGCCTGCGATCCAGATGGTGGTGATGGTGGAGGGAGGGTTAAAGGAGTTCAAGTCGCAGAAGTGCAAACACGAGAATTCAAGACGGCGGGCGGCCGCCCGTCACCCAAGACTGCAGTCACGCCCTGGACGCCGGCGAGATACTGTAGGTGCGCTGGAGCAGACAAAGGGTGTGTTTGTCAGGCACACATGCCAAAAGATGGGCACACCCAGCAGTGATGTGCCAGACCTCGTCCAACAAGTTCTTGCAAGGACGTTCGGATAAAGAGAACACAAAAAAAAAACTGAAAAACACAGTGGGAGGAGACACAGGCGGCCGTGGCACCGTCACCTGAACCTTCCTGTTCCTCCTCTCGCTCTCTCTCTTCCTCTCTTTGTGTCCCTCTCCCTCGCTCTTGTTCCAGACTCCTGATCGGCAGCGACTCAGAGTTCACAGACACAAACCTGCGACTCAACAGTCAAGAGTTGATGCAGCCTGGAGGAGATTCAGAAGTCGAGACAAAGACGTCGTTCTCGGGCCCGTCAACACAGGAGAGGCTGAGGCTGACCTTTGACCTCTAACTGTCACTGAAAGAGCTCATGTTTTTCAAGATGTTTTTGGTTTTTTTTGGTTTTTTTACAAAAAAGTGTAAGAAACTAAATGTTTGATGTAAATCTGATGTTTGCAGTCGAGGGTCACATGTTGTGAAAATCATCAACAGCTTTTCAAGGAAGTTCACAGCACAGTGCCGCGAACATAAAACAAAAAAACAATCATCATAATCAGATGTGAGACCGATTTTTTCAAATGTGCTGTGACTTTGAAGGCGAAGAAGTTTGACGACGTTTAGGACGAAAGTGAAGCAAAAAGTTGTGACAGCTGCACATCAGGAGACGGACGGAAAGGCAGGAAAGGAGCACAGGGCACTTGAGCAGTTAGCATAGTAGCAGCAGCGCTAAGGAGAACATCACACCATCACCAACATCACCACCACCATCATCATCACCACCATTGGTTTTTGTGTTCACAGAGAAATCAGTGCTTCTGATGGGTTCAATCAACCAAGCAGGAAAGTTTAGAATTCAAAAGGTCAAAGGTCAATTCAAAAGGTCTCTCACCAAAGGAAATTGGTGAAGGCTCAGATCTGACTGTCCGGGGAAATCCCAGCAGAAAGGCCCCTGAAAGGCAAAGACGGACGATCCCAAGTCAAACAATTAGAAAATCGTCTCTCATGTCTGTCCTGCTGCTTCTCTTCACACACACACACACACACACACACACACACACACACACACACACACACACACACACACACACACACACACACACACACACACACACACACACACACACACAGCAGAGCAGGGTTTATTCAGAAGCGCGGCGCTCTCAGCGGAACATAATTCATCTCCCGGCTTTTCAGTTATTTAAACGACCGCCTGCTCTCCTCCGGCTCCTCCGGCTCCTTCCTCCTCCTGGGTGCGATGTTCGCCTTCGTTATCGGCTGGTTTTTACACGGGAAGATGAGAGAAACGCCGGCTGGGCCCTGGTTAAACTCTGCCGACGAGCCGGGTGGAAACACGGTTCTGCTCTGGTTTAACACCGCCGATGTCTTGCAGGGCCTGAAAATCGGCGCCGCCGCGGTGGGTAACAATCCCACCACGCTCAGCCTCGTCTCCCAGCCTCCGTCTGCAACCGGCGGAGCCCAGTCGTTGATCCAGCAATTGATTTCTTTCGTCCTACGCTGGTAAGTAGTTGTGCAGTTGTGCGACTTTTCCAAACACGCGAGAGGCGGAAACGGCAACAGAGGCTCCAGTTTTGCAGCGGCGGTGCTGTGTAAATTAGCGTCTCCACTGGGACACACTTGCGGTTGTGCTTGACCCCCCCGAGGCCACGCAGATAACTTCTGATCACAGCGAGACGGCGGGGAACACTGCGGCGGTTTGTTCAGGGAAGAAAAACATACACAACACACACACACACGCTTATTTTTCTTTTCTTTTTTTTTACAATTATGTACTATCTTTGAAAATATGCACGTCCAACAGAGTCACACGTTTCCATCGGGAGTGGTGGGGGGTTCACAGTTCACAGGGGGTTATTCAACGGTCAAATAGTGCAACAGAGAGAGAGAGACAGAGAGAGAGAGAGAGAGGTGGGGTGGGGGGCAAATAAACAAAGACAACGTGAGTTCCAGCGCACAGACAAACACTCGGGGAGGAAGAAAACAAACCGCTGTTGAACCTCCACACAAGCATCTCACTGACGGACGGACGGACGGACGGACGGACGGAGAGGCTCGCCGACCTTCTAGGGGTCGTCCTCCTACAAAGCGCCACAGACAGAGGACGGTCTTTGAGGAGGAAGCGGCCGAGCTCCCCGACGGCCTGACGCCACGTCTGGACGGCCGGCAGGAGTTTTTGGCCCCGACTGATGATGTCATCGCTGGCCCCCCTTGAACAGCACGTCTTGTCTGGAGGAGACGGCGGGGGGGCTGGGGGCTGATGGGCACAATGGTCTTTGTCCCGACGACGGGGTGAAAAGTTAAACTGGGCCACGCGGTGGCGTGTCGTCAAGATCGACATAGCGGAGATTCAACTGTGCGGCTATTAGGAGACGTATAAAAAAAACAAACTATTTGTGATCACGAGGCGGCGATGTCTGAGCAGGGGGTTTTTGATTTAATTTTTTTTTTTTTTACTATTAACAGGGATCCAAGCGACCACGGCGGTAAACAGATGGAGAGATATGAGCGTCTCTCCCGCAGCAAAAGGTTAGAAAGTGAACGGAGGCAACAGGAAGGAGGCCTGAGAGCAAGGAAGGAAAGAGCAGTTGAAGGTCGGCGTGAGAGGGACGTCTGGAGGGGTGAAGCCTCCCTGTGGGGGGGTGGGAGGTGGAGGAGGCGGAGGACCCACCAGGTCGCTCATTAACAGGCCGACCGGGCAGGCAGGCAGGAGTCCAGCAGTCCCGGGTAATTGTCGGGCCGGCCAGGTTCAGTCGTCTGCGGCGGGGTTTTCATCTCAAAGCTCCTCAAAGTTCACAGTTGAGTGACTGGTGCGGCTGAACTGCGCACGTCTCGTCAGCAGGTGGCGATCTTGGCGACGGAGCGGCGTAATACATATCGTAGAAGAAGAAGAAGAAGAAGAAGAAGAAGAAGGAGCAGCGGCAGCAGCGAGAACAGTGGAGGAAGTGAGCCGCCGTCGCCCTGGTAACACCACTTGGCAAGAGGATGATATCACGCTGAAGGTTTGAGATATTTTTATCTAGATATAGATTTTTTTATTCTCCCCCGAAAATCATTGGAAATGTAGTCGAGTGGTCAGGGGAAAAAAAAAAAAAGGAAAAACAGAACTTGGTCACGTGATATCACAACTTATCTCAAGATATTTTTCCAACGTGATTCTCGGCATTGCGCATTAAGTAAGATGGAAAGCTGGTCAGCCAATGAGGATGAAGGAACCTTTCTAACCTGGAACAAGAGTCGACCTCCTGCAAATCCTTGGCCATTTTTTTTTTTTTAAATTAGTTTAATTTTGTTGTCAGTGTGTTGTTGTGCTTCGAGCTATCTCAAGCGACAAGTTTAGCTTTTCTTTTTTCTTAATATAATTCACAAAGAGGCAGTTCCGCGCACACGTCATCCTCAGAGGAACCTTCCAAACTGAACGGTGGATAAAAACCACAAGGCTCTCGGGTCAAACGGCTCAGCTGGGATGTCCTGCGCGCCTTGAACACACCAAAGAAAAAAGAAAAAAAAAGGGCCCAGATTCCATCAATTCCTCCACACTAATTACCATACACTCGCAGCAGCCAGCGCTCCCTCTCCTCGTCCCCGAGCCCATGCTTCACTACCCCTGACACACACACAAGTCGCGCACAAACACACATGCACAATAACACAATGAGGCGCAGTTGGGAAATGGTTAACACTCCAGCCGTCCCCTGCTGCCAGTGAAAGCCTCAGCAAACAATGGAGACATTGTTCGGGCAGGACTCGGCTCTAGACGAAAGCTGTGCGTGTGTGTGCGCGCGTGCGTGCGCCTGCACGTGAATGTCAGGGAAGAACTTTTTTTTTTTTGTGCGTACGTGCCCTTTACGATTTCACGTTTCTGCCCCAATTCCCCCCAAAAGAGTCAGATTAAGACGTGTGCTTCAATAAGACTGTTTCATTTTTTTCAACATCTGACTGTCTGGGGAAATCATCACTCTGGTGCTGCTGCTGCTGCTTTTTTTTCTTTTTGGGAGTTGCCAAGCCAAAACAGACAAACAAAAAAAAAAAAATGTCTGGTCACACGACTGACAGATGAGCCAAATGATGGCGCGATGTTACCGAAAATAATCCTGGACTCCTGCCGGCCGGCTGCCGCGTCATCAGCACGAACCTTAGCGGCCTTTTTGTCTAGTGGCGGTGGTGCGAGACGGTTAGAGAGCGAGTGACAGAGAGAGAGAGAGAGAGAGAGAGAGAGAGAGAGGGAGGGAGGGAGGGAGGGAAAAAAAGCCACTTCCTGAAGTTGTCCAGCGTCTTCGGGCTGTTTCCTGCCACTCAGTGTGAGCAAGAGGAAGTCGCATTAAAAACTGCAGCCGACACGTTGAGGGCCGTTTGTGATTCTTCCCTCGGGAGCCATAACAATAATAATAGTAATAATAATAACAATAATAATATTGATGATTAAAAAGTTCCTGCACTGCCGAGCTCCCGCAAAAAACGCACATCAGTAACTGGTGCGATAAATATTGAATAACTTTCAGCCAATGGCGTAAAAGTTCAGGGCCGGCGGGTTTCGGAGGCTGCCCGCGGCGGCCGGCTGCTTCAAACGACCGCCGCCGCGGCCACACGGCGAGGCCATGGCGGGGTCACCGCCCCCTTTTTCTTCTCCTCCCGCCGTCCGGCTCGCCACCAGCGAGGCCGTCCGTCCGTCCGTCCGTCCGTCTTTATCAGCAGCTCTTCTCTATCTCTCCTCCAATCGACCGCCGACCTCCTCCATTGTGGATGTAACCATCTAGAGCAGGCATATGCAAACTACGGCCCGGGGGCCATATGCGGCCCGTTCAGCTTTTTAATCCGGCCCGCCAGACTTAAAGAAATTCTATTAATAGTAAGCAAGTCATAAAGTAGCTGTATTTCATCCATGTTTTCAGTGTTTTAAGAGTCATTTCAATAAAGAGTTCAATACCATGGGTCTTCAAAGGCACGGTTTGCTGTAACTTTGCATTTGTTCATTTTCAATGGACATTAAAGCAACTTGTTTTCTACATATCCCATGATGTTTTTTTTCTTCCTCACCAAAACACTGCATCCATCTGCTGCTGCTCCAGCCCC
The DNA here is from genome assembly GCF_046127955.1 of Nelusetta ayraudi. Taxonomy (NCBI): domain Eukaryota; kingdom Metazoa; phylum Chordata; class Actinopteri; order Tetraodontiformes; family Monacanthidae; genus Nelusetta; species Nelusetta ayraudi. Next base: position 13,738 of record NW_027466178.1, on the reverse strand, counting down.
TCTGTCACATTTTAGAACCCATTGTGGCCCCCTAGTCAAAAGGTTCGCCCACCCTGCCCCCACCCCAGTCTAGAGGGTGTGTGTGTGTGTGTGTGCACTCAGGCATCATCGTTATCTCCCGCCGGACGCTCTCTTATCACCGCAGATGAAGCACAGTGGGAGGTCAAGAGGTCAGAGGTCAAGGTGCTCAGAGAGCTTCTTTTACACAAAAGAAAAAGCAGCTAGCAGTACGATGCAGCTCAATTCTGTTGATAAAGGAACTTTGTTTTTCCGCACTGTCCGAATAAATGACAGTCGGCCGGTTTGATTGACAGCGGCGGTGGGAGGAGCCGAGGGCTCGACCTTTGGTGTGATGCAAAGCGGCGAAACGTCGACTCCCACCACGCGTGGGAGAAGAAAAAAAAAAATGAGTTCTATAGTCTGATTAATCCCTCTAAATTTCACAGTGCAATACGCCTTCTCACCATTAGAGGTTACTAAATCTCGCATGCTGGGCCTTTAAACTAAGATTTGAAAATAGATTCAGAGGGATTAAAAATCTGGCAGACACAAAAAGCCCAAAAATAATGTTTTTAATGTAAAGCACTGTCGATAGTAACCACTCTGTAGACGCAAAAAAATAGTTCAAGAGCGTTAAATCATCTCTCATTAAATCTATTCTGACACTTAAGCTTTAGTTTCATCTTTTGCTTTGTGTTGCCTCCGTTTGATTCGCCGTTATTGATCACCAGTTGTTGTTGCTGTTGTTGGTTGCAGTCGCTCCGCCGTCTCACTAACAACTTGAGCCTTTTTCTTCCATCTGGCCGCATGTTTCAAGTTTACAGTTTTCACCCTAGAGCCACTTTTTGTTTTGTGTGTTTTCTGTTTTTTGTGAGTTTTTTTTTTTTTTCTTCTTCTTCTTCTTTGGTTATGAGTTGAGTTGCTGACGCTGCTTGTTTGTTCTGGGCCTGTTGGTACTAGTAGCCCGACCGTTTGCCTCGCATCTCCCTGCGTCTGCAAAATAACAAACCAGTTGGGAGTCGTATCGACCGGAGAGAAACAAAAAGAAAACAAACCCTTTTATTAAAACTATTCATTTTAGCTCCAAAAATATGTTGTCTTAAGAAGCGAGCGTCCCACTCGCATCACTTTCCCCCCCTCAGACCAGGAAGTGATTTATTCATCACGGGTTCAGGGTGACGCCAGGTGCTGAGTATTTACAGCCACATGACTCACCGCAAGCATTTACCTGCAGCCGCCGCAGCTCGCAGCCGCTTTAATGACTTGACAGGAAGTCTTCTTCAGCGTCTCCAAAAATATCGGCGCAAGAAAGAGGCCCCTGAACTCCTCGGGGTAAAAATAACGCACGGCGGCGCCGCAGGAGGGAAGATAAGCAGGGTCTGACTGGGCCGGGGGTTTTATTTTCTCACCAGCTTCTCGCTTCTCTTTGTCTCAAAACACAACATTTGACAAGGTTTCGGTTTCAAGTGCACGCAGATGGAAACTCCTGCTATTTTAAGAGCCGCTTAACTGGAACGGGCAAAATACCAAGAAGGCCTCGGCTCCCCCGCCGCGCCTAGTGACGACCCCCCCACCCCCCGCTCGCTTTATTACGCCGCCGTAAAAGCAACTGAGGTGATAAAATAGAAAAATGTGTCTTGACAGTGCAATCCAAAACACAACCAAACAAACAGACAAAAAAAAAAAAACCTGACGGTCACTACTGTGCTTTGTTAGCGGCAGCGCCATGGCGACTGTACGCTGCGGCCGCCGCAACACACAGAAGCAGGTCAGCGGTGTATTATTAGCGCCGGCAGTGAACTGCAATACCACAGGAGCCACTGTTTACACAAGTAAACAAACACGGATGGCTTCTCCCTCCAAAATTGTTACACACACGCACACAGAGTTTTTGTTGGGTTTTTTTTCGCCTTTCCTTTCGCATTTTTACAACAATATGCAGCGGATGTGCCACTCAAAAAACTAAAATAAAAAAGCAGAGCGCAGCGCCAGCAGCCAGCCTGGGGGGGGCGCCGGCGATCACCTCGCTAATTCCGCCCAATTCTCCTCCACTCTCATTGATTTTCCTGGCTCGCTCGCCCTGCGACCACACATGCACACCTCCTTATCTTCAGCCTTTCCGCTGACCTCTGGAAAACTTTACGCCTTCGGCTAGCGGCGAAGTTCACGCTCAGCCGCCGACTCCGGCGCTCCGCCGTCCTCCTGGATATCGACATGCCCGGGGTTGTGTTGTGTTGTGTTGTGCAGTGTTGTTGTGTGCTCACTGCCCGTGCCCCCTATCGCTGTCCAGCCAGCCGGCCGGCCAGCTCTCCTGCCAGACTTCTCCTCCTCCGACGCCACACACAGGCTAATCAATGTTGAAGCGACGCCCACACTTCCTCTCACGTATGTCAGCCGCCGAGCATTTGCACTCATTCTCATAGAAGGAAAAAAAAAAAAAAAAAGGTTGTTGACATGTGACCGCTTCTTCCATAACGATCCGGTCCGAAGCTCAGCTGAGACTTGTTGCTCTTTTTTTTTTTTCCTCTTGTCTGGATTTAAAGAGCAACTCACACAGCCGTAAAACAAACAACCGTTTGTTTTGTTTTTTTGCTTTGTTTTCCCCCAAATTCAGATTACTTTTGTTTCTTTGTCTGTTTGATTTTTTACTTACAACGATGTGTGCCGGTGACGGGGACCTGGCATCTTTAAGTGCTTGTCTACTTTGAAGACCTCCTGGTTGAACATCTAGCAGGGGCCATTTCATCTGTAGGTACTGAATGGCAGAAAGGAAACAGAATGGAAAGAAAGAAAACAAAACATGTTAACAATGCAGAAATCAAAAAATCGAAACAACAACAAACAGGACGGTAAAACAGACAAACAAATCGTAATTAAAAAAAAAAGTGAAGGAGAGACGACGTTCCCGCCGACCCCCCGCCCCCACCAGAACTCCCCCTCCCCACCTCCCGACAGGTAAGTTGGTGTGGACAATTAAAAAAAAAATACAACAACAAAATAAAGAAAATAAAAACACACAGAGAAAAGCAAAGGAAGGAAACATCTTGAGGCGGATGGTGGATGGGATGAGGATGGCCTGCAGCATGCATCTCAAGCAGAGGAGAGAGCACACATGAAATATTGAAGCCAAGTGACACCAGAAAAAAAAAAAAAAACTAACAAAAAAAACTTTATTCTCACTGCACAAAGTAGCCGACAGATGTTCTCCAGATATATATATATGTTTTTTTTTCGCAAAAAAGTTTGGATGCGGGGCAGGGCAGAGGTGGGGCTGGGGTGGGGTGTGGGGGGCGGGGTTAGTCAGCTTTAAAATGATGACCTCATGTCGGAAATGTGACTGCAGCCGAGGCTTTTTATTGGACGCCGTAAAGAGACTTGTGGCTCGGCGTCTCACCGCGTTTCTCCCTGGGATAAATCTACCCCCCCCCCCCTTTCTCTCTCCCTCTCTCCCCGTCTCTCTCGGCCATAAATGATTGACTCGGCCTCGATCACACGTCTCATTTTCACACCCTGTTCTTTTTTTCCCCTTCACACACACACACACACACACACACACACACACACACACACACACACACACACACACACACACACACACACACACACACACACAGTATTATATAAGCAGATAGACTGGTCATCATGAGACACGTTTGTCACGTTCCAAAAAAAAAAAAAAAAAAAAAAAAAGGGGAAAAACATTTCCCGATTTGGGGACATGTTCCGTACCGGCTGTTCTATCGTGCAGTGCCGAGCGTTCAGACGAACGCATCCAAATCAAAATGAAAGTTTTGATTGAAGATAAAAAGTTTATATTCGGAAGCGTTCGAGGCCTTCCGAGAAGTGTCGGAAAAGGAGGCCTTCGGATGTTGCCCCCCTCCCCACCCCACCTCTCTGCTACGTCGCAGCGTGACTAGAGTCAGACTCGCTACGGCGCTAGTTCACGGCAGCTGTTTGGGATTCCGCGGTCCGCCGAGCGGCTACAGCCAGCAGAGAATTATGACAAGAAGGAAAAGCGGCTAAGTGAGAGCAGCTGTAGACGGAGCGAAAGCCACGGGAGGGGGAGAAAAAAAAAGGAAGGAAAAAAAAAAAAACGGCGGCGGGAGGCGCAGTAAACTTCGTGCGGGCCCGAGTCGCTGGTTTCCTGTGCTGCGACAGCGCCGCTGGAGGCCGAACATCGGCTCGTCTTTCTGACTTTTTTTTTTTTTTTTAGATAAGTGAGCGGCTGCGCGAACGTCCGCTAGCCTCAAATTTACTGTGACTGCACACCAATAATATGGACGCCCGTAAAAAAGGGGGAGTCGATGTCGTTACATTGTTTCCCTCCGCACGAGGGATCAGTTTGTTCCTGCAGGCGAAGCAACGCAGTTACATTGTTAAAATAAAATGGGGGGGGGGAAACAAATGAAGCGCTTTCCGAAGGAAATTTGTAATAAAAAGGAGAGAGGGGGGATTTGGGGGGGGGAGAGAGAGAGGGCTAAATCAGAAACACACATTGAATAAAAAAGAAAAAGAAAAAAGGTTTCTCACACACGCACACAAAGAAACACAAAATACACAAACACAAAAATCAATAAACTTTATTTGTACACTGCTAAATCACAACCAAACGCGTTTCGAAGCGTTTTATTAACACGAAAACCGCAACTCTGGCGGTCGGAAAGGTTTTGGAAAACAGGAGGAGAGAGGAAAGCGAAAAAAACAAACTTTGTTGTCAATGAGATGAATTGTAAAGTTTTTCCATCTGGTTCAAACAGGTGAACCGGATTTGACTTTCAGTGTCAGGCAGCAACGTTTTCTTCCATCGCTACCTCACCACCACTGCCGGCCCGGAAGACAAGGACGATCAGACTTTGGAACAAGGAAGGCAAAAGTTTGGGAAATGTAGATTTTTTTTTTTTTGTTTGGTTTTGTTGTTTGTTTTAATGGAAGCTAGGATGCATAATTCAGTGGGCAGCTCAGGCAGCCGAGCTGCGGCAGGTACACCGGCTGCAGCCATCAGCCCAGGAGGGTGACCGGCCGCTTGTTTGTATGCATGCATGCCTGTGTCTGTGTGTTTGTGTGTGTGTTTGTGTGTGTGTGTGTGTGCGCGCGTGCGTGCGTGCGTGCGTGCGTGTCAGTGAGGCAGCAGGAAAGTGAGTGTGTCGCGACCCTTCCTGAGACACTATCTAAATCAGCGGTAATTAGCCGAGAGTTCACTGCAGGGGGCCTGCCAGCGGTGGGCGCTGGAGGGAGTTATTGACTCCGTGTCCTCAGCCTCAGACCCTCCATGGAAGAACACACACACACACACACACACACACACACACACACACACACACACACACACACACACACACACACACACACACACACACACACACACACACACACACACACACACTTTTCTTCCTGGTCTACCAGTCATTTATGATCGCAGGTTGGTTTCTATGGCAGAGAAGTCGGGGTTTGTTTCTGCCTGTTTGTCGGAGGAGGAGTGGAAAAAAAAAAAGAAAAAAACAGAAGCTTGTAAAAACTGCGAGGAGGTTTTTTTTATGGACCCCCCGCACAGGGTATTAATTGCAGCGGCGGGGGAGGTGCGGGGGGCGCTCTCGCCCGTGAGGTAACGCAAGACGGCAGGGTGCACGCAATTTGGAAGGGGCTGTAGGGGTGGAGGAGTGTGTTGGGCGCGGGGGGGGTGTCGGGCCCTGGGAAAAACTCCTGCGCGTCGTCGCTCGCGAGTCCGCAAATATTCCCGACGCAGCTGCAGCTCGACGAGGGGTCAGGCTGGAGTGGGGAGGGGCTGTGGGGGGGCATGAAGGTGACACCCCCCCCCCCCCCCCCCCACGACAAGCCACGCTACACCCCCCCTCCCCTGAGTGTGTCGTTGGGCCGGTCCGGGTAGGCGAGGCGTGCCCTGACAAGTGGCTCCACTTCAGCCGCTGCAAATGTTCTCAGGCCTCCGAGTCGCTGCTGCTGCTGCTGCTGCTGCAGCTTTTACAAGCGTGCCAAGGAAAACGCAGGCCTGGCGAGCGCCGGCTGCAGTCCCGCCCACCCGCCAGCTCACTCACTCACTCGCTCCCCTTCTCCTTTCCTTTCCTTTTTTTGCCTCTTCCTTTCCACTCCCTCCTTCTCTTCCCTCCTCCCTCCCTCTCTCTTGCCCGGCTAACGGACGCAGCGGCCGAGCCCGGGCGGGCCGTGACCTCTGACCTCTCTCTGCTGCTCCGGGCCCCGCCCCTTGTCACCCCGTCCACAACCTGAAAACTCTCCCGCTATGAGGGGCCCCCCGGGTAACTCAAGAGCCATTCCAATGTGACAAATTGCTCCGGGAGTTTCAGGATAACTCTCTCTCTCTCTCTCTCTCTCACCAGCACACACACACACACACACACACACACACACACACACACACACACACACACACACACACACACACACACACACACCCGCCACCGCCCCCTCCAAGCAGTGGCTGTGCTCCGGCTCTGGTTAGTGCAGCAGACGGTTTCTCCTTCTCCCCTCTTCCTTTCAGACCCCCAGCCCCCCCCCCAACCTCCCTCCCTCCCTCGCTCGCTCGCTCGCTCGCCCGCTCACTCGGCCTCACAATGGGAGCTGAATGACTCAATTGTCTCTGATGAAGTGAAAGACAAGGGAGTCCTCTAAATCCTTACAGAGGGATGAACTCGCTCTGGCTGTCCCCCTTCGGGTTTTTTTTTTTGTCGTCGTTTTTTTTTTCCCTCCTCCCTCTCTTGCCCCTCCCCCCCCGAACACCCCGTCCTCCGCTGCTTTCCCAAGCACCAGGCTGGTGGGGGAGGCGGTGGGAGGTGTTTACAAGGGCGATGATCATTTTCTACTATTGATCATTCTGTCCAATTGTTTTTTTCCGTCTCCAAATTGACCGTTTAGCCAATAAAAGGGCCAAACAAACCCAGCAGGAGCCGAGCAGGAGATTCGTCCGAGGACTCAGCGGCAACGTTTGGTGCATTTTCTTTTTCCTTTCCTATACATAATCACACATAATAGCACTCAAGAGTCTGATATTTACATATATATGTACAGTATATACATATACATAAATATATACATATATATCATTGCTATTATTACTAATATTATCATTACTATCATTATTATTATTATTATTATTACTGTTGTTAGCATTCACTTGTGCCAGCCAGTGCTTGTCAACTGACCTGTTGCCGTGATTATTTGAGAAAATATCACAATAGCAATAATGCTCATTTAGGTTCTGCAAATTCTGAATCAGTCCAACTGCTGCGTCTGTTGAACTGATGCATTTATAAAACAAACAAACAGGTCTGAGCAGTCCTGGTCTGAGAGCAGCGTTCCTATTGGCCGGTGCCAGCTGACCTACGGGAATATCTTGTTTATTGGCACTCAATCATGTCTCGGAAAGAAGTTTTTTTGGGGTTTTTTTTTTAGTCCATCTTTTTAAGATAGCTTGTGACATTTTGTGAAGCGCTCACCCTCTCACGTCTCCACCACTCCTTCACTTCCACTAGCGCCGCCGCCACTGCCGCTAATCTTCACAAACTAAAGGTGCTGAAGCAATTTGGCCAGGAAAAAAAATGCCCATTCAAGACTTTGAAGCCCCCGAAAATACCAAAAAAAAAACACTTCTTCCTTCCACAGTCCATCAAACATTAACGGCACATGAACACGCAATATTGACCAACCAGGAGGGCGGCGGCGTGGAGCCCGCCTGATAAATGTTTCAGTGCCGCCGGCAGACGAGGGAAGAAAGTTGTGCAGCTCCTTCCTGGGCAACAACCAACATGAGGCCCTCCGCCACTGCACCACTTGATGTGTTCATCACTGGAGGCCTGTGTGTGTCCTGTGTGTGTCCTGTGTGTGTCCTGTGTGTGGCCTGTGTGTGGCCTGTGTGTGGCCTGTGTGTGTCCTGTGTGTGGCCTGTGTGTGGCGGGCGCCACCTCGCAGCTTGTTTCATTTTGTCTTGGACGGAGAGCAGAGGAGCTCCGCACCATCAGACGCACGGCGCCGCCAACATGGCCCCGAAACCCGGCCGACTGTCCAGAGCCGGGGAGTGTGTGTGTGTGTGTGTGTGTGTGTGTGTGTGTGGTGGGGTGGGGTGGGGGGGGTGAGGACCGCCGTCAAGCATCCGAGCCATGTGCGCCACGTGGAGAAGGCGCGCACACACACACACACACACACACACACACAGTGACTGACGGACTGGCTGCTGCTAGCAGCTTGGCCTCAGCATATGGACGCTGGCTGCTGCTCCACAGATCTTCCCTCCCATCTGTGGCCGCAACATGTGTGACATGAAGATAACACATGGACATTTATGATGGACACACACACACACACACACACACACACACACACACACACACACACACACACACACACACACACACACTCCTGTTGACATACTTTACACGCTCACTCGCTCATTCACACCTGAACGACGACAACGACGACAACAACAACATTTGAAACATCCTCCAGTTGGAACGAAGCAGCAGCATCATCCCTGCTGGGCGGGGGAGGGGGTTGGTGGGTGGTGGTGGTGGTGGGGGGGGCAGAGATGATGGGATTGACAGCTTGCAGATTACACCAATCAGAGCGAGGCTATAAAGAGGCTTTATTTAAGGCTAAAATGATCAAGGCTAGTCAGGGGAGCCCGTTCAGAAGCTCCGCAAGTAAACTGCGCCGGGCTTAAAAGATTATCGCGTCCAGTTTGACTGCAGCGTTATCCTGTTCTAACGGGACGGGCGGGGATGGATGGCGGCCGAGCGTGTTGTCTCGATCTGCCGCCGATAAAGCGGCGAGGGCTCACGCTCGCGACAAGCGACAAACAAACAAGCGCCGCTTTGCACGGACTTAATTTGCAGACGGGACGACGATCCTCCCTGATTAGTTTCGGGGGCGGCGGGGGATGAAAAACAGAGGCAGCCGTTCATCATGTACCCTGGGTGTTTGTTTTCCGTCTTTGGAGAAGAAAACAAAAAAGACTGGAACAAAGAGGACGGAGGCGGTGCGAGAAATTCCTTGACAAATTGGGAGAAAGTTCAGCAGCGCAAGAGGTCCGATCACAGCTGCTTTGGTCCGGCTAATGCACATTTTATGAGTAAATATTAAAGGAGAAAACACACACACACACACACACACACACGCACACACACATACACGCACACACACATACACGCACACACCCCACCTGCTCAGATAGCCAGAGGCATTTTGCAACCAGGAAAAATAAAAGTGGGATGTGGGAAGGCCTGGGGTTTGAGTGCCCTGGGGCAGGAAGAGGCTCCACTGGGCCCATATTTACTCCGAAGCCAGAACCGCTTGGGGGTTCTGCTGGCCCTGGCAGCAGCACTGGTGGGGCCGCCGCCCTGATCCAAAACTCCCCTCCTCACCTCACCTCACTCGCTCCCCCCCCAACCGCTGCCAACAATCTCCATTTCAAATTCCCTTTTCCTCGCTCCGTCTTGCAGATAAACCCTGAGCCGACGCTCAACAAGCCCGCGACCTTCTTTCTCTCTTCTTCACCCAGCCCAGTCTCCAGAATCGGCCATTGTTCACAATATCTCCTTTCAATACAAAAAAAACCCCCAGGGTCTAACTGCTGAGTCTTTGCTCCATTTGTGTGTGCGTGTGTGTCCGCGCACGGTTTTTATGCTCACGCCTGTGAACACACACACACACACACACACACACACACACACACACACACACACACACACACACACACACACACACACACACACACACACACACACACACACACACACACACACACACACAGGCCTCTTCTGCAAGCTCGCCTCTTTCTCCGCCAGATAAATATTTCTCTGCCGCTTTGACGCTGTTTGCTTAGCAATTGTGAGCAAATGTGCTGTTCAAACACGGGCAGATTGACTGGAAAGTTTCAAAGGATTGTTGTGCAACGCGCTGGCGACACCTTTTTTTCCCCCCCCTCACCAACAACATTGGGCCATCTTGAAGAAAGTGTGCGAGGGTGACGAGAAGAGACGGCGGTCAGCAACACGCCGACTTCCCCTACGAGCCGCACAGAACGAGGCTCCTCTTTCTCGCTGCCCCTCCGCCGGCGTCATTAGGACCGTATCTCTCCTGGCTGCTCTATAAATATTGTGGCAGGGAGGGTGAAGGCCAGCAGGAGCTGGCTGCTCCTCCGTCAGCGCCGCTAATGAACAGGCGCTCTGGCACCTCAAGCCTCCGTCAGGCCTCGGCGGCACCACGCCGCACTTTCCGCCAGCTTCCTCCTCCTCCTGCAGCTGCAGCAGCAGCAGCAGCAGCAGCAGCAGCAGCAACAGCTACAGCTACTCTGCCTCGCTGACCCTTCCCCACGTTCACTATGTGCTCAGACACAAGTGAAACCGGAGTAAATGAGTTTCAGCCTCCTGGAATGATGTTAGTGCTTCAATTACTTCCTGAAGGCTGGATACTTGAAGACTTTGATGCATTTGTAGCACTCAGCGAAATGTCGCGATCCCATTGGATACTGCAAAATCAATCATCTTTAGACGCCAAACTCCAATACATCCCACACAGTAGTGTTGTAGTCAAGGCCGCACCAACTGAGACCGACCCAGCCCTACGTTTCCTCGCAGCGGACGACCAAAAAAAATCTCTCCCTCCCCCGGTCACCAGCTGCACATCCTCGCACACGCGCACGAACCGCACACGTTCGATCCGCGCGCTCACCACCGCACAATTCAATTAGCCCCTCTGCTCATTAGCGGCCGTCGCGGGAGGCCCCGTCCCTCCCCTCTCCTCCCCTCCTCGTGGGAGGGAGGTCGATGGTCGGAGAGGACAAAGATCAGGCCGGGCGCACACTGACCTACTTAGCGGCTACGCGAGGGTGTGCGTGCACGTCTGGAGGCCCGAAGGTGGGCAGGCGGAGACCCCTGACGCAAGGTGGGGGGAGTCGGGGGAGGGCAACAACTCAGATGTGCCCTTCATGCCCTTACCTGCGTTTGCAGGGGCAGCAGCCCAGGTCGGGCGTGCGTGCGTGCGTGCGTGCGTGCGTGCGTGCGTGCGTGCGTGTGGTGGGAGGGGGCTGGAGTTGAAAAGGTGAACAACAGCTGAGCTCAGCTGAAGGGGAGGAGAGGGAGAGAGAGAGAGAGAGAGAGAGTGTGAACTTTCAGCCTTCACCAACATCTTCCAATATACTGGAAAGCACCATCACACAGCGCCGCCTACGCCCGTTCATCAATGAGACGGTACGGTGGTAAAAGGCATCGGAGACACACACACACACACACACACACACACACACACACACACACACACACACACACACACACACACACACACACACACACACACACACACACACACACACACACACGCAAAAGGCAACAAAAGACAATTAATCTTCACGCAGGCGTCGTTCAGAAACCAACAAGCTCTTGGTGTGTTTTCAGCCTCTTCCACCTTGAAGCGCTTCACCCTCCATATTCATGAGGCCTGCTCCCTCACCCTCTCCTCACCCCTCCCCTCACCCCCTGCCTCCTTCATCATAGCTCAAGAATCTGGTCTGGGATTTTCAAGTCTTTCCACAAAAAAATCTGAGAGGAGATGGTTTCAGGTTATGAATTTTGAAGAAGAAGAAGAAGAAGAAGAAGAGGAGAAAAAAAGAAGAAAAACAGAAAAATATCCGGGATCATTTGACAGCTTTAAGCTATAATCTATTTAAGGGTTCAATTAGCTTCAACCCTAACTTGCCTGTTTGCTGTTCTGAGTGCCGTGTTTGCAAGAAACATCTTGCGTTGGTGGACTAGAAGAAAGACGGATAGAAAGAAAGAAAGGCAGAAAGAAAGAAAAACAAAAATCCCCATCCAGGCGCTGGTGTGCGTGCACGCTCACTGTCGGCTCCGGCCGCTCTGCACAGTGGCGTAATGAATAAATAAGTAACAAGGTCTGGGTTATTGCACCTCATTAAAATGGGAGACGCTTCCATGACAATGAGGCCCGAGGACGGTCAAGGCCACTCCTCCACCACCTGACCACACGCCCCCTCGCACTCCACCCCGGATTAACACCACACCTCCCCCTCCCCCCTACACCCCCCTCCACCAGGAGCATCTGCAACTTTTTATTCCCCCTTTTTTTCCCTGACACAGCAACGCACATGCACGCAAACCTGCCTGCCTGTCGTGCACGCTCTCTTGGTTAATTACCACTTATCTCAATCACGCGGCTGTAAGAGCTGCTGCTGCCACTGCCACTGCTGCCGCTGCTGCCTCCCACCCCCCACCCCCAGCGCAACACAAACACACGCCAATTATTGATGAATCTTTAATACGGCGTTTTACAAAGTCTACATCGCATTTCCTGCCGCCGCTGAGCAGGTGATTGCTCCTGCCGCGGAAGAGCGAACAGGAAAAAAAAAAAAAAAGAGGAGAAAACAGCCTCGACGTCGGGAAAATAAGGCGTCGGGCATAAAGACGGATTTATAATAAATGATCCCACCCAACGTGATGCAGGTGCCTGGTTGAAAGGCAAGTGGCCGTTGAGAGGAGACAGCAGGTCTGTGTGTGTTTGCGTCTTCTGCTTGCATCTGCAGCTATTTCTGTGTAAGAAAAAAAAACAAAAAAAAAACAGAAACAGCGCGCGCGCGCGCACACACACACACACACACACACACACACACACACACACACAGACAAAAAAAATAGAAAAAAAGGGAAGAAAAAAAATCCCACACTGCGATAACGTGTCAATAATGAGCCGAGGCCATCTATTGATCAGCTTAATTTTGCATCTATTAGCTGGGGAGCGGCTTGCTCCGGGGGCGAGGGAAGCCGGGCGCTAACACGCACCGACAGGCTGGATGGAGATCATTACAACTGATGTTCACACACACGCTGTGATTGACATGGAGATAAGGCAGGGGAGAGCCCGGGCCTCGCACGCCTCCCCGCACACTAAGATAATGATACACCAAACGTGTGCTGCTGCTGCTGCTGCTGCTGCTGCTGCTGGGTGTGTGTGTGTGTGTGTGTGTGTGTGTGTGTGTGTGTGTGTGTGTGTGTGTGTGTGTGTGCGCACGCGCAGTGTAGAGCGTCTATCTAGAAAGAGTTAGAGCAGAGGCTGGGGGTAGGAGGGTGCAGCAGAAGAGGGGTGAAAAAAAGAGGAGTAGAAAAGCAGGCCACACGCCTTTGCTAATTGGCACAGTCAGACAGGGAAGCTCATAAAGGGGAAAGAGACATTTAAAGGAGCACCTCGGCTCTCTGCATCGCCGCCTTATCCAGTCTGCATCATTTCAAAAATAATAAAACACCGTCCGCTGGAGCGCGGCAGGCAGGAGGAGCCTGGCTTTGACCCCGCCCCCACCCCCCACACCAGAAAATAGACGGCTTCATCCTGCAACTTCCTCCTCCCGTCGAGGAGTCTCTGTCCAAAACCCAATTTGTTAAGAAAAAGCTGTTTGTTGCCATGACATTTTTTCACTTTTGCCCCTTTTTGCAGGCTGCAAGAAAATAAGCGAGACAGGCAGAGCTGCTTCTCTCTCTCTCTCTAGCTGCGTTTCCATTACAGTTGTTTGCAAAATAAAAACGATATTACTAAAATGTCGACAAAGCGATTTGCAGGCGTTTCCATTGAATGGTGTGAAGCGCATGAGCCGTAATTCTCGTAAGAAATCTCGTCCTGCGAGATGCATGACAGTTACGTTTGCTTTTATTTGTTTACGTTTGTTTGCTGTCCACAATGGTTGCTATATTTTTCTCTTTGATAACTTGTA
>NW_027466177.1:2337500-2413893 GCF_046127955.1 Nelusetta ayraudi | reverse complement strand
GGGTGGGGTGGGGCAGATTTAAAGGATAATCAGCTGGGGGGGGGGGGGGGCTATGAGAGGGGGGTTATTTCCATAACATGCATTACAATCTGCTTCTTTGAACTCGGCTGCCACTTAGGTTACTAGATTTGTCCCCGGAAAAGAGAAAGAAAGGAGGAGAGGAGGAGGAAGAAGAAGAAGAAGAAGAAGAAGAAGAAGAAGAGGAAGAGGAGGAAGAGGAGGAGGAGGAGGAGGCGGCAGCAGCAGCAGCATTATCAAATGTTTAGTGTTGGGGGAATAAAGTGACGCGCGAGAGACATCTGAGTGACTTATTAAGGCGTCACAGCTCTGGGAGATTATTACGCATTAATCTCAGCACTTTGAAGTGAAGCGTGTGTGTGTGTGTCTGTGTGTCTGTGTGTGTGTTCTGTGGAATTAGAAGCATACATCTCCACTCACAACACAAGGCCCTGGCTGTGAATGGCACTACAGTAGTATTGAGATCCGCTCTGTCCCAACACTTTATTTTTCTTTTTTTTTCGCCACCAAAGAAAAAGTCACTGAAAAAAAAAAAAAAAAAAGAAATTTCAGTTTGCTTATTTGGCCAAATTTCTCCACGCAGTTTTCCGCTCCCTGCACTTCATTGATCGCCGAGGCTATCTCTCCCCCCCCCCGGGCCCCTCCCCTCTGTTTGTTTTAACCCCTAACTTCCCCCTCCGACCCCCTCCCCCCTGCCGGATGCGATTGGAAGCACTTCAGATGGCGACCAGCAGCAGCAGGTGAGGCGGGTCGGAGGCCGCCCCCGTTTGAAGTCGGGGAGCCGCCCGTCCTTATTGATCCCCGCGCGCGTATCCTAAAAAAAAAAAAAAAAAAAATCAAAGACGATCATCAAAGGCATAGCTAAACTCTTAAAGACTCCACACGCTCCCAAAAAAGGGCACCAGCGACCAGCGTGAACAAGCAAAGCAGGTGGTGGCTGCCGGTCGGGTCGGAGCAATCACCTCCTCCTCCTCCTCCTCCTCCTCCTCCTCCTCCTCCTCCTCCCCCTCCTCCTGCACCCAGACGGCTGAAGGCTTCTATTTTAATGCCGGACAGCAGCGCGGCTCCCGCTTTGACTGGCACTTGTCTCTCATTAGTGTGGAGGAAGAAAGCAGCTCGGGGAAATCTTCAGTTCAAATTAATTAGTCTGCTCAGCCAACACACCGTGTGCAGAGAGGGTAGGGCGGGGGAGGGGGGGTCGGGGGGGGTGGGGAGAATGATTTGAATGTAACATTTGGTGCAATTAGCCGGCACTCAGATACTTGAGACAAGGTGATTTGTGCCATTAATGCTATGAATAATAAAAATGCATGTAATCTCCACGTCCATTAAGAAAGGGGGGGGGGGGGTCTGTTCAGTAGTTAACGGCGTAACGCGAGTTAATTAAAATTGTGAACGAAATCGAAATTCTCCAAAGGATCAAAAGTTTTTGCTCCGGCATCCCCCCCCCCCCCCGGTGACGTGGTGACACGACAGTTAACACACCGCTTCAAAAGAAAACGTCTCCCCTGTCCGCATCTCCTCCCCAGAAATACTCTGCCGAGGCGTAAATAAGTTCCTGAAGATCCCTCAAACGTCCCCCTAAATTGTCCCAGCTGACTATTTCTCATTCTTCTGAGGCACAACAACTGGATTTGTTTTCTGCCCTCCGCCATCTGAGGGTGAAGCTAAAGCAGTTCAGCTGTTCGCCGCCTGATAAATACACAGCACATGCGCGCCCCGAGA
Source organism: Nelusetta ayraudi (assembly GCF_046127955.1). NCBI lineage: Eukaryota > Metazoa > Chordata > Actinopteri > Tetraodontiformes > Monacanthidae > Nelusetta > Nelusetta ayraudi. Next base: position 2,412,150 of record NW_027466177.1, on the reverse strand, counting down.
CATTTAAAGAGACATCAAGCGAGACTTATGCGCAGATGTAATGATAAGGTCGTGCCCCCCCGTCCTCGCCCACCCCCCACCCCCTCCCCCTCCGTCCTCCCCCACCACAGCGGCTGCAATGGGTTTAGATACCTTGAATGTTTTTAATCTAGAGCTACCATTAGGTGGCGCTTGAGCGAGGCCAACTACCAAATGAAATCTACTGATGGGAGTCAGATTAGCGCTCTTCGCTATTTTATTTTAAGTTTCTTGAATAATGAATCATAAATTCATTATTCAATGACTTGCTAGCGTCATTTGTCGCTGAACTCTCGGGAATTTGACCACGTTAGCCGGCTTCTCTGTTAATCCACTGTGCCGTGTCTAAATCCTAACAACCACAAAAAAAACAAAAACAAAAGGGTGTTCAAACCCATAAACTAGACAGGAAGTCCAAAGCACGCTGTTAGCCTGCGCTAGCGCTAACGTTGACTGATCTCTGTGACAGCAGCTGGCGCGCAGGGCCATCACCGCAGTCAGCCGCTCCGCCCATTGGCAGAATTGATGAGGCCCAAGTCGGCCAGTCGGCTCAATTGGGCCGTCTCTCCCAAAGTCCCGGATAAATCCGCCACTCCCGCAACCTCTGGGGACGCTCTGGCTCTGATGCATGCCCGTCCTCTCCGCTCTCCTTGGGCCCTCGCACAGGGAGTTATTTGAGCCTCGGTGGGAGCAGCGGGAGGCGGCGCTGCCACGCCGGCTCACTGTTGGATTACCCTCATCGCGTGAGTCTCTGGCCCCCGTTCCTCTTGTGACGACACAGGGTCGAGTTCACAAGGGGCTGATTTAACTCATTCACCGCAGTCCGCTGCCACTAGCCACATGCCTGCCAGCCCAGTGATTCCAGCGCAGCGCTAAGTGTCGCTGAATTATGGTGACAAAATGCCTCTTTGATTCTACACGCAAAGATCAATTTGTGTGTGTGTGTGTGTGTGTGTGTGTGTGCATGTGTTGGGTGAAAGTTGATTTATTTGTCATATTTCGGAGTCACTCGCTGCGTTTCCATTGCAGTTTTTCGCAAAAATAAAAACCGATATTTCTAAAATTTCGTCAAAGTGTGAAGCGCATAAGCCGTAATTCTCGTAAAATCTCGTCCCGCAAAAAAAAAAACCCAACGTTTCCATCACACTTTTGCGATATACCTCGATATCGATACGTCTTAAAAACCACAGAAGTTTAGGTTGTCTTTGGCTTTTCTCTGTTTATTGTTTTTTAGCCCATGGGGTAAATTTGTCGTATTTTTCTTTCAGAGCTAAAATCCTTAGCTGGCTAGTTTCTGAACATCTGAAAGCAGCTATTTGAGAGTTGTTACTGTTTATTTTGTTTTAGTTTTAGTTATTTGACAGAATAGTATTTTTTCTTTTGAAAGCATATCGATTGGAAAATCTTTACTGTGTCAAAGATTTAATCCGTCAATATCCGACCTCGGCTTCTCTTTACTTCTAGTCGCCAGTGGATTAGCTGTCTCGTTACACGGAATGTCGCCGCCGAGCTCATCGGGGGGGGGGGGAGGGCAAAAAAACACGACGACTCAAAAAGCTTATCCTGCCCCTTTTCCCCCCCAAGAGTCTGAACAATAATACATACAATGAACTAAGTGACCCTCGAAGCCCTTCTTTTTAGCCAGTGTGAGGATGTCATGTTTTCGCTGACGAGCTCTGACTGCTGTCAGCGGCCAGCGCTGCGAAAACCGTCCCGTTGTTCTCGAACGTCCCAGGAGACGCAAGTTGTTCTCACGTTAACCCGGCAAACCCAGGGAGTGCGCGACTCCAAATGTGTACAACACGTTTCAACGTGACCTTATTTCTCCTGGTGTGAAATTGAAAAAAAAAATATCTGAATTCGAACATCAGTTTTGGGTTTTGGCAAGACTTTTTTTTTTTCCTCTGCTTTGGCATTTGTGATGAAAAAAGTTTTTTCTTCAACATTTCAACATTCAGCTAAGACATTTTTTTTCTCGAAACTGATGCAGGGCCAAGAAAAAAAAAAAAGAAAGAAAGAAACAAAAGCAAAACCCTCCCCTCTTATCTTTGTTTGACACCTACTCCAACATATTTGTGTTTCTTTATCCGCGGCGATTCAGCGCGGGACAATCGGAACATTTAGAGGAGGGTGTGAAAAAAAGCGCTGTGCTGCCTGTGGCCCAAAGGAATGAACCATGGCAGACTGGAGACGGTGAATGGGCCTTTTACAGGTCAGGGCATCCATTCAGCCCGCTGACATTGTTATTATCTGGGCATCATGGATGGGCCTAATTAATATTCTAATGGTCGGCCCGGCGGAACATTGTAAACAAAATTATCTACTGAGCACCATTTGCTTTCTTCAGACGCTCGTTGACTTTGTCAGTGAGAAACGGGGCCCTTTGGTGAAGAATGGACGACTTGAAGGCAAGGGCGACTCCCCCGTCTTTTTTTTTTTTTCAACTCCGCTGCACGTCGGCACTCGGGGGGGAAATAAGGAAGCGTAACTCTCGTGCGACGTGAATTTCAAATCGTCGTTTGCAAAGTTTTAGTCGTCTTTTGTAGCGCGGAGGAAATAAATGAATAAATTATGGCCGTCTTGGTTTTTCATGTAAAAAAAAAAAAAAAAAAAAAGGAAAGACATAATTACACCGTTTAGTTTGAAAGTCACTTCTGATAAAAGTCGTCTTTTGGGTCAGCGATGATTGATACGTTTTTAACCTGGATTCCCGCCACAGATTCCAGCCAATATTGGAATTGCATTTTATTTGCGTATTGTTTACGTCGGGGACCCTGAAAGTCAGTAAGCGCGAATCTTCATCATTATTGCTTCCTGTCAACTTGGGGAGGGGAGGAGGAGGAGGAGGAGCAGGAGGAGTAGGAGGTGGGGGGAGACAAAGACACCAAGTCGTTGACAGTTGGTTTTCTATTTGTTTCTGCGGTGTTGAAAGCGTTCCTCAGCTCCTCGGCTCCAGGACGAGCTGCAAACACCCGATGATAAATCCCCTGGTATGAAATTGTCGGTACGGGGGCCCTCTTGCCCCAAGGCTGCGCGTTTATTGCTTTATTCTATTAGTCAGTTATTACCAGCGATCACAGTCAACTCCCCCCCCTCCACCCTCCTCTCGCTCCCCCCACTTTTACATTACATCTATCAGCCGTCGTTGTACAAACGCTGAAAACATATGACGGCGGCCCCCTCGGAGCTGTGTTACCTCCAGGGGCTGAGGGAGGGAGGGAGGGAGGGAGGGGGAGGGGGAGGGGGGTGGTGGGGGGCGGCCTCCAGCTGTCCCATGGTGCATCTGTTCGCCAGGCTGGACGGCACGAGCCGAGCTTCCAGAACGGCGCTCGTTTTGAAGGATATTGAGTTAAAAAAAAAAAAAAAAAGTGCATAAAAAACAGCAATAATTTCTCATATGGGGGGAAAAAAACGACAACAGGCTGGCTTGACTTTCATTTTTTTATTTTCTCTATGGAACTTCTGCAAGTCAGGGACGCCGACTTATTCAGCGAGTGGCGCATCTTTCCTCGTGGAATCCATTTTTCTTCTGCGTCGGTGTTTACGTCTGAGGCGTCTCCTCGAGATACGAGCCGCGTTCAAGGTGCGAACGCCGCCGCCGCCGCCGCCGCCGTCAAAGCGTCCGCCGACTCACCCCTTCACCCCAGATGTTCCAGCCCCTCCCACGCCCTCCGAGGCTATTTACATCGCTATCTCAGGAGTAATTACCATACCGTTTTATATAATGCCAAGGCAATCATGGGGGTGATAACATGCAATTAAGCCGGCGACGTCTGATTTGTGCGCGCGGCAATTTCGCCCCTCGTCGCGGCCCCCGAAGATAAAGTGCCCATCTCCAAATGTCAGTTTGTAGTGGGGGCTTAATCTGATTATTTTCAATTAATATGCATGTCGCCATTAAGACATTGATAAAGTGAGGCCCCCGTTCTGCCGCGCTCGGCCTCTTTCTTTTTTTTTCTCTCCCCTCCCAGGACCCTCGGGCTACGGAGAAACATCTTTTCCATTCAAGTGTTTGTCGCGTCGGCTCTCCACCTGTGAGCCTTTGTGGGCGGCCGCGGGTTGACAGGTGTTCAGGCTTTGCAGTCTCGGGAGACGACGCCGTTCCAGCTCCGTCCGAAAGCCCCCGAATCCACGTCGGAGCCTCGCGGGAAAACGGTCGACAGCCTCGGCGTTGAATCGACCAAATATTCATTTTTTAATTTTTTTTTTTTTTGCCAGTTAAATACTTTTAAAGACGTCTAATTTCTTCGTATTGACGAGCCCCTCCTTCTCTCCTTGCGGAAAAATAAGGGGAGGAAAAAAAAAAAGTTGAAGCGAGCAGACGGCTCAAGCAGGCGAGCCGCTCCGTCACGTTCGAGCAGCCTCTTCCATCTAGCCTGGGGGAGCGTGGCGCTCACCGTTTGAAGATTAAAACATCCACTGTCATTTCCTGCTCCAGTGGTTGCTTTCCCAAGAAGGGAAAAAAAAGTGAGGGAGGGATGGAGAAAGAGAGAGAGAGAGAGAGAGAGAGTGAGAGAGAGGCGATATGAATTGTATTTTCCGCCCCCTCCGGAGCTGATTATGGAGAGGCAGCCTCTCGGTGGCCTCCGTGTTTCATGGTGGTCCCAGGAAAAAGCCACCAAAGAGGCACAAAATCGCAGGGGCGCGGATCAGCTGTGTGTTGTATTTGTGTAAGCCATTGTTCCAAGGCAACACAAAGGGCGACGCATGGCTAAATCCTTTCTACTTCCTTTCTTCCGTGTGTGTGTGTGTGTGTGTGTGTGTGTGTGTGTGTGTGTGTGTGTGTGTGTGTCTGCGCGCCCTCATATCCGGGCTCCGCCTCCATCTCGTCGACGCCGCCGCCTTGCGGATCCCTTCCACTTAGTCTCCACCCACCACCACCACCACCCCTCCTTTCGGGCCCATCAGCGGGTTGTCAGCAGCACGTCCCGTCCGCGCGAGGGTCCTGGGATGGGACTGGGTGCCTCGGCGGGGGGGCTCTAATAGAGCCATCAGTCAAGCGCCCGTCCAGCCGGCCGTACCGCAGGGCGTTCGCGCCGCCGCCGAGGCGGGCGGTGCGGCGCGCCGGCGCACGCACCGAGGAGCAGGGCCGTTTGTCAAAGCGCACCCAACGTGAAGGAAGTTGTTAGTTAAGTGTGTTCAGCAGGCCGCGCGGCGTCTCCCACTGCAGCGTGTTCCTGCTTCCTTCTGTTCGCTGGAAGATTTAAAATCACCGTCACGCTCAGGCCCCTTGTTTTTCCCGTGGACTGTTGCGCCAACTCTCCTAGAATTGCCCCAATTCTAGGAGAGTTGGCGCAAGGTTAGCTGAGAAAGTTGTTTGCAGAATAGCGAACATCGGTGAAAAGTAAGAGTTACAACTGCGACCAATGGAACGGAGAACGTTCGCTGGTGCGACTTGTTTATTTTGCAGTATTTCCTCCCGTTACAAGTGACATGAGCCTCATTGTCCTTTGCTATTTTAAGAGATTGGCCCAGAGCGCGCGCACGTGTGTGTGTGTGTGTGTGTGAGAGAGCCACTTCCTGTGTGACCTTCTGGAGTGTGAGAGGAGCCACAGTGAGACGCACACTGACTCGGCATGGAGGCAACAGCCGGCGCCGCCCACCCCGCATCATCGGATCAGCACATTGCTCCAGTTCTGCTGTATCACAACGTCGAGCGTCTGTTTCTGCCGCTGATGTAATACAAAGACTTCTGGCGTTTGTTAGTTCAAGTTGTTGGCGTAAAAGCGCCAAAAAACAAAAAACAAAGTAACTTTATCATTTTCACCTTGACTTTTCTTCTTCTATTTGCAGACTTCCAGTAATTAGCACCATTTGTCGTTGTGCCTGAAAGTATGAGGAATAATAATAGAAAAATACTCTTCTTCTTTACAGACACCTTTTCATTACAGCATATCTTTTGATTGCATTGTTCGAAAAGGTACAGTGCAAATACATAACTCCTCATTAACATAGACAACGTGTCTCGTGTTGATTTGCACTTTGGGGCAACTTGGGTGAAGAAGCGGCAGGAAAAGAGATCTGACACGCGGAGGCTCCTCTTTGAGCAGGAGAACGTTGCCTGGGGCCGGACTTGAAACGCCTCAGCTGTTTCCAATACGGCGGCTCTCTCCCTCGCGCTGAACAGGAGTCGAGATGTAAAGATGGCCCATGTTGGAGCATATAGATGTTGTTTTCACGCGGGACTCGCCGCTTGTTTGGAGGATCTCTGATCAAAGACGCCCCTCCTGAGGACGGCTTTATTAGATTTCACACCTTCCCCCTGCGGGACCCCGGCTGAAACACAAAGCATACTTTCCTGCATCAACAAATATTCATTTTTTTTTTTTTCTTTTTGCTCCCATTCACATCAATCCCTTTTCAAGTTTGCCACAGTTCTGCAACGCATTAGGGGTTATTTAAAAGGTTAGACTGCCTTTTTTTTTTATTTTCAAATGTCGCTGAACCTGTTCATTTCAACACAAGAACACAAAAAAACATCCTGGTGACAAACCGCAGTATCATCAGCGTAACATCGAAAGGAGTTAAAAACACTTTAAATTGGCTGGGATTACATTTGGGTTGAGGGGTTTTTGGGGGGTTGAATGAGATCTGGGCAGGCTGCCAAATGCAGAGAAAATGGTGCTCTCTTCCACTTGACTGGCCACGGCACTCCCTCCTCATTATCAGGGGAGTGCACGTGAGATTTGATTTAATAATGCAGATATCTTCATTTTGGCTCCCGGCCTTTTAAACTGGGAGTCAATGCGGTGCAACGGCTCTCTGGTGGCTCCTTTTTGATTTGGGAAGTCTCTTGGGAGGAGGACCGAACTTCCTTTGGTCTTGCGATGACATCTCGTGTCTTTGTTGTGTTTAGCGGAGGTTCTTATTGGGCTTCAAGGCTGCTTTTTCAAGGACGGGGCCGACTGGATGATTAACGCTATCGCTGCGGTCAGAAACATCAGGCACGTTGCGTTCCAGGGGGCGTCACGACATCCCAGAGTCACCCTTTTTCAAGTGTCGGCGCCGCCTCCTGCTCCCCCCTGAATGAACCGTCTGGCCTTGGGAGCCGGCGAGAGCCAGAGGTTAGCGCTCTCATTTTCCTCCCTCCTCGCCACATCGCCATGACAACGGATATAGAAATCACACCGTCTCCCGTTGGGGAGAGAGAGAGAGAGAGAGTGGGGGAGAGGAGAAGGAAGCCCGGGTGACACCACACAGTGGCACTTTTGTGGTTCACGAGGAGAGGAGGGTTCATTCAGGCGAGAACTGGTCAAGGATGAGTATTCAGCCCCTCTGAGGGGAGAAAGATCAGCTCGGACGGGGAAGAAGGAGAGAGGCGGGGCCAGGCAGGCCTCGGCCAAAGAGCTGCGAGGTGGATCCAGTCGTGGACGAAGGCGATTAGCCAGCAAGTTTGGCAAAAAGCAGAGAGAGGAGAAAAACTCAAATACCTGACTTTGCCTTCACTTCCTGAAACACACAAAGGCGTTTTCCCCCTGGTTCGACTTATGTAACCCCCCCCCCACCCCACCCCCCCTAGACTTCCTCAAGAGTTGTACAAGGCGTGAGAGGCCTCTGCTGGCTGCCGAGGTCCTAACATTTGTCACATCAGAGGGAAGTTCTGCTCCGTGCGGGGAGCAGACGCATATCGAGGAGGAGGAGGAGGAGGAGGAGGAGGAGGAGGTGAAGGAGGAGAAGAGGCCGCGGAGGCTTTACAGTTGAGAAGCCCATTAAAATTCACCGCACAGAGAGCGGAGGAGTCCTTTCCCCTCTTCCCCCGCCTTTTAGGAGCGCCGGCCTAAATCTGTTCAATAAAGCAGTCGAAGTCTTCGCACCGTTTGGCGAACAATAAAAATCAATACCATTAAACACGTCTTTAAGGCAGCCTAAGTGTTTCCCAAGAGGTCATGTCCGTTTCACTCCATTGTATCTCTTTTTCTGTTTTTCCCCCCGCGGTCTCTTGTCAATAGAAACATACCAAGGATCTTCATTACACGTCTTGTCTCTTCTCCTCCTCTTCCCCCACCCTGCACCCCCAAGTGCTTTTTTGAAGATCGGGGTAAACCAATAGATCAATGGACGATACTCTTGAAGGAGCGAACGCACCTTTCATGCAGCGCTAACTTGTTTCTTCCTGGGCCCCAGGTGTCTGGGGCTTCCGTCCAATCAGGGCAACAAAAAAAAAAAAAAAAAAACCCTGGTAAGAAGCCGACCGCAAGCCCTCATCATTTCAGCTTCCTGAATGCATTCCAATTCCTTCACAGGCGTATAAGCAATTTTTACAGTAGTTAAGCAGAGGTGGAACTGCTGCACATAATCTCGCTCAGACCGTCTACGCTGTCGGCCTGGTGACAAATCACGTTAACTCGCGGGGCCTGAGCTCAAAGCACAAAGTGGAATAAGCTCTCTCCCTCTTTTTTTTTTCCTCTTTTTTTTCCCCCTTCGGTGTGTGAGAATAAACATACGAGACATACACGCAGACTCTGAAAAACACTCCGGCGATAGGCGTTTTCCGTCCTTTATCGCATTCTCGGACCCATCAAAGATCCGGCAAGGATGTTTGGTGTTCCGCCTGTTTTCGCTGGACTTGCACCAAACGGCGGCGCTCTATAACTCAGAGCTCAAAGCAGCCCCTCACCCTGACAGCGTTTACAGTTTTTTGTTCCGCCAAACGTGAGCGAGCGAGGGCGAGGCTGCGGCGCCGAGCCATTAAAGGTCACGATGGGTGGCGTGCCTCGGGGGTGTCAGCAGGTCAGTGCAGCCTGAGCCCGGGATGGCTCTCCCGCTCCTGATTTCTCCCCTTTTATTGACCTCTAACCGCGAGTTTCCAGCCTGACGTGACACTAACTCGACTCTGGGGAGCTGCCTGAACGACTTAACCCCACGCTAACCAGCCAGGCTCTTCTGGTAACGAGTTGCGTTGGAGCACAAGGGAGCACAGCCACACCTAATAAAGACAGATCATGATGCCAAAACCGTCTAAAATAATAAAAAGAAATGACTGTTATTGAGTCATGAGATTTATTTCTCTAAAGAATTAATTATAATGAAAAGTATTTTTTTTGTATCTTGATTGATGTCGATTTTTGACTCATTTCCTAGTTATTTATTTGATCAAATACATAACATTTTTGCAAACATGGCACTTTAACCAGTAAACATAAAATACATTTAATGAACAAAAAAAAAAAGCTGTTTATTGCTTTAAAAAAAAGAAACCAGCCAACTTGGAAAAATACTATTTTATTTTTTGTTTAAATAAAAAAAAAAAAGGGGGGGGGGGTGGCAGAAAATCCAGCCTTTGACTTCCAGCCACGTGTCGGCTGATGTTGTTGTGTCACAGCTGAGACGGACTTTTCATTGCTCACCCTGACGCCCCCCTCCCCTCCACCCCCCCTCCCCTCACCGTCCCGTCTGAGCTTCATCAAAGCAAAAGTAGCTGGAGGATGGCTAATGCTTCAGATGGCAGCGCCGGGGCCCAACAATCCCGAGGTTGAGGAATTCTTTGCAGCAGACTAAGGTCATCGCCCTCCCCCCTCCCCCAACACCACCTCACTTTCTCTCTCCATCACCCCCGCCCCCCTCCTTCCCCAAAATGCTTTTCTCTATTAATCAGAGCTCGCAGCTCAAAACTGGTCTTCAACTTCCTCCCCAATCCGCGCTAAGCCTGTCATTTCTGGCTATTATTTACTTTAATGGGCTTTGGCTGATCCCTGGCGAAGCCTTGGATCTGGGGAATAATGCGGCTGAGGGTAGCCGGGCGCAGACGCGAGTGCAAAGGGGGCTGCCTGTAGATTAGCTATGGCAGATGGGCTTTACAGGGGCTTCCTGTGAGCAGGAGTGTTGATTGAGAGGGCATAATGAGAGAGGTGGTGTCCTCACAATGGACCCGGCCACCTCGCTGCACCTCTCGCGTCCAGACAACCTCGGAGTCGCCGCCATCACCGTCGCCACTGCGGCTCCTCCTCTCAGACTCACTCCTTCCTCCTTCCTCCTTCCTCCTTCCTCCTCCTTCCTCCTCCTCCTCCTCCTCCTACCACCACCGCTCTATCGCTCTCTCTCTCAAAAAAAAAATCACAAAAGCAACTGTAAATAAGCATGAATGTCAATCCAGCGCTAATTGGCCCCCCCCCCTCTCAAACAGGAAGTGCGCCCTCTGACTGCGACACATCCTCAGTCCTGAGCTCGTCCTCCTTTATTTATGGGATGGCTCACTGGCCCGTGCTTAACGCGCTGTGGTTAATCACTTCCTGTTTTCCTCCAGGTGTCTGGGCGATCGTGCACCTGTGTGTTTTTGCGTGCTCCTCCAGACTCAGTCGCTGCGTTTCCAGAACGTCCTTGAATATGTTTGAAAGGTTTTCATGCTCTCATGAGGTTGTTTTTCAAATGTATTGATCGAGCGGCGTATCGCAAAAGTGTCATGTAAACACTTTCTTCGCATTTACACGTCAGCCGACGTGACATACAGGGTCATGTGACCAGTTGACTTCAGGTTCGGAGGACGAGACAGAATATGTATATTTTTAGAAGTAATCAAAGAGAAAAATATAACAAGCATTCTTGACAGCAAACACCTGCAAATCGCAATTGTGCTTTGTCGAAATTTTAGAAATATCGCAGTCTCACCGCGACACACCTCCACCTGTCCCAGAGGACGGCCACTGTGCCGACTCACCTGTTCCTCCTCATGCTGCAGCGTCGAACACGGGGCCTGGGGCCTCCGGGGGGGGCGGCGGCGGCAGCGGTGGGGGTGGGGCACGTCGGGCCAAACGCTTATTGTGAACGAACGTGCGGGGAGAAAAAAAAAGAAGGAAAGCCTCGCGGCGGTCCCAGGGTCAAGTTTGTATACAAGAGCGTAAATTTTGTTGCCTCCGACTCTCTGTGTCGCCAGCTCCGGAGGTTTTTTTCTCCCCACACAAGGGCCACTACACAATCCACAGACTCCAATTATCCCCCTTTTCCTCTGAGCGCCTTAAGCAAGTTTTTCTAAACTCCTTTCACTCGGCTCTTGTCAGGCGGTGAAAGAAAAACTAACCACCATGTCAAGAGAACTCGGCTGCCTAGCAACAGGGTCCACAGTTTAATTCTGATTTGCTTGAGGTTTTTTTTGAGTAATGGGAATTGACAGTGTTAAGCCAGCCACAAGTGTTGTTTGTCACCTCTCAAACGCAAACAAAAATCGCATTGTTTTCCCCAAAAGTATTGAGCATGATTGATGTCTCGCTGCCACAATGGTATCATTCATTTGCCCCCCCCTCCCCCCTTGTGTTTTTTTTTTGTGTGTTTTTTGTGTTTTTTTTTGCCAGGATTGATGTCATATCTTTTCACGGCGAGTTAAAGGTTCTGAAGGGGCCGTGAAAACGCGCGGCTTTTCACGGGCCGCAGCAGCAGCAGCAGCAGCAGCAGCAGCAGCAGCAGCAGCGACAGCAGCAGCAGCAGCAGCAGACGGCGGCAGCGACGCGCGCACATTCCTACAACTGGTGAAGTTTAATGATTCCATTCAGCGCCGCCGCGCACTTCACCCTGAAATAATTTAATAAGAAACTCTGGCCTTTTACAAAGCCTTGTGTGTGTGTGTGTGTGTGTGTGTGTGTGTGTGTGTGTGTGTGTGTGTGTGTGTGTGTGTGTGTGTGTGTGTGTGTGTGGCGGCACAATAGCGGCAGCGACGGGGACAAAAGACAACCTGAATGCAACAAAGAGAGGCTCCTGAATGCGGGAGCCTTTGAAGGCCTGCGTGTGTTTGTTCTGGGACTTTTTTTCTGTTTTTTTTTATTTTTGTTCTTTTTTTGTTTGTTTTTCGCGACAGACGCTGATGTTAAAATATTCCGGTCGGCAGCTGAACATTAGGTTATGGTGGGGTTGGGGTTGGGGTTGGGGGGCGGGGGGGTGTTAAAAAAAAAGGGGGGTGGGGGGGTAGAGGATAAATAAGTCGTTTGAAAAGAACAAGTCGTGACTCCATTAAAGAACAAGGCGGCTTGGCCGTGTCAGTCGGAAAATCAACTTGCTGTTTGCTTTCTTATGTAGAAGCGAGTGACACTGGAGGGAAAGTGATTAGTTTGTTGACTCGCTCCCATAATTTATCCCTTATTTGCTCTATTAGCGAGTGTTTTCTGTCAGACGTTGACTTGCTTTATTTGAATTGATTTACGACCCTAACGCGTCTCTTTCAGTTGCCTCGGGCTTATTTAGACAACATTGATTTTCAACTTTCACTCGTCCGTGTCGGCAAAACCGACAGAGTTTTGTTCGGATTTGTGCGATTGTGTTGCCTTGGCGCGCCTCAGACTGTTGCGTTTGCGTTTTTTCCACAAATTACGCTCCCATCCTTATAAGAATTTTTTCCAAAATCTTGTTTTGGCTGTGAGTGGGCGGGTAGGGGAGGGGCATTGAGGTGTTGATTGCGGTGCTTTTGGATAGAGGCAGCACTGCACTGCACTGCACTGCACTGCACTTGTGTGTCTCGGACGATGATGGTGATGTGTGTGATGTGACGGAGGTTGCTTCAGTCTTTACTTACAGGTGCCGCAGCCTCGCGAGAAAAAAAAAAAAAAAAGCCTCTCTCTCGCTCTCTCGAACGAGGCCCGAGCCAATCCGCCACCGACTCTCCCGCCGCCAGTCAGAGCGCTCGGGCCTCGTCCTCCGCAGCCCCGCCAAAAAAAAGGGAAGAAAAAAAAAAAAAGAGAAAGAAAAAAAAAAAAACCCAACGAGACGCCTTTTCTTTTCTTCCCCCGGAGAACTGCGGCTGATTGTACGATTTGGAAGGCGGCAATTTCTTCTGCTCCGAGGAGCATTTCTCAAAGGCGCAAATGACACAATAAGAAAGCCATCCATCACAAAGGAAAATTAGCGCAGATATAAATGGCAGCCTGTGCTCTTTTCCAATCCCCCCACCACCACCACCACCATCCGCCCACCACTCCTTCCACCCCCCCCCCCCCCTTCTGTCCCATGTGAAGCGCAGATGAATATTGAGGCAGACAGCAGCGAATAGTCAACAATAACCTCAGTGACATCAAAGGGCCAGACAGTGATGCCGGTGGAAGCCCACAGAGGGCCTAAGACAAAATAAACAGAGGCTGTGTCAAAGCCCACGTATCTCCACCGCGAGGAGAGAAAAAAATTTGGTGCAGGTCCGCGCCGCCCCCCCGCCGCCTCTCCAACACCCCCCCTCCCCCTCCCGCAAAAGGTTCTGAAGCTTAATCTGAGCCGCAAATAATTTCCCTCCCTCCTGGGGATAACACTGGCCTCGCTGATAATGCGCCACCTTACCCCGCGCCGCTAATAGCAACGACTTAATTTCTCTTAATTGTGGCGGAGAAAAAAAAAAAAAAAAAAAAAACACTGTTAGCCGCACGCGCGCTTATCAAAGCACGTTCCTGTACATGTAATCTGGCGTGGCGGGCCGCGCACGCGTCCTCATTCATCTCGCCAGCGAACATATGCGCTATCGGAGCGCGGCTCGTGCATATGGAGCGTGTCATTTTGCAGGCTGATGGGGTTTTTTTTTTTTTTTTTCCTTCTTCTTCTGGTGCGGCTGATCTTAACACGACGTACTCTTTCATATTTAACATGTGTCGGTCGGGGGGAAGGGGGAGGGGGTGGGGGGGTCTGCGTTTTGATCAAACGCGCGTGCGAAGCGTATGGTTAAACCTCTGCGCTATCGCGGGGTTTTGCCGTTGTTGCTTAAAAGCGTCAACGAGAAGGGACGTATAGTCTTCGTAGCTCATCAACGTCGCGCTTAAATAACCGCCAGGGCCTCAACCACCGCCAGGAAGCGCGTCTCCGACGCCTCTCAGGTTTTCCCACTCAACCGTCTTCCCTGCATCCATAACAAATGGCTCTCGGCGCTGGTGCCATCTGCCCTTAATGAGTCCATTTTCTCTCTGCCAGCCATCTCCATACTGTATTGTGCCGCCGCCTTACGTGCATTTGCATAATTGTTCAAAGATCTTTCCCTCTCTCTCTCTCTCTCTCTCTCTCTCTCTCTCTCTCTCTCTCTGGCTCTTTTTTGGCGCCAAAATAGGTATCGATGGTGGAGAGAAAGAGAGGGAGAGCGAGAGAGAGAGAGAGAGAGAGAGAGAGAGAGGGTGATGTTTGTGAAATAACGAGCAGGGGGAGAAAAAAACTTCTTCTTCCTCCTCCTCTTCTCGCCTGCGCCCTGCAGTAACCTCATCAGGAGTTGCTTTATCTGCTAATCCACATTTAAACTTTAACCTGTAGGGGGGGTGGGGGGGGGGGCTCTCTTGTGTTAGTTAATGTAAGCATAAAGGCTGAGGCCGGGCTGAATGACTAATCACATCCACCGTACATTGTCAAACTAAACAGCGTCTCCGAATGGGAAATCAGAATGACCGTGACTTTCTTTCTTTCTTTTTTCTTCTTTTATTTTTTTTTTCCGGCTCCAGCGCTAAGGGGAGGAAAACAAAAGTGAAAAAAAAGAAGAAAAAAAAAATGGCCCAGTGTATTAAATTGGTTTTCAAAAGGCAACTTTTTTTTAATCAGCTCAGCCGTCCCAGGCGTGACAGCAGCCAGGATGCCGTCGCCGTCGTCACCGGGATGATAAAGGCTCCCAGACCTCGACATGCACACAGGCAGCTGCTAATGGCTGGAAAGTGGGAGTGGGGGGGGGGGGGTTGGGGGTTTGGGGGGAGGGAGAAAAAGCAATGACAGGCATGTAAACACGAAACAAACGCTGGGCAATTTGATGAAAACCCTGAAGTGGGCGCGGCCAGCATGATAAACGACGGGCGTGACAGGTGACATATTAGGCTTTTAATATTTCAGCGTATCAAGTTTTCGGGGGGCCGCGAAGCAGGGCGCAAATGAGATCAGTGCCCGCCGACAATGGTTAATTCACCGAGAGGCGTCGGGCGCCGAAGGTCGACTGTCTGTCAAGCGCACAACACCGGCCCAAACAAAAAAAAAATGAAAGAGGGGAGGCGGGGCCAGGGGATGTTTACATTGGTTTCGGTGCTCAGGAAACAGATTAGAGGCCCCGCCTCTCTGCCTCAGAGTCAGATTTATGTCCCCCCCGGCTCTTAAAGCAGGGCCAACTCGCGGAGGGTTTGGGGTCCGAGGCCTGGCCGTCAGCGCCAGGCGTGAATATTCATGAGGCCGAGCTGCGGCTCAAAGCTTTTATTCCTTTCCTCCTTTAACGCGCAAAAAAAAAAAAAAAAAAAAAGGAAAAAGTTTCCTCACTTTGTTCACCTGCAGCAAAACAGGCCTCGCTGCGACGCGGCCGATCCCCCGTCCTCATATCATATTACTGGACCGCATTTATGTACGTACGTACGGTGTGTGTGTGTGTGTGTGTGTGTGTGTGTGTGTGTGTGAAATGGTCTCGACAAACGCAGGCCAATTATGCTTTCAGCCGCCATTTACGGCGGAACGCAGCCGCTGGATTCAAGCGGGAAGAAAAGCGAGCCGCCAGTCGCACGTTGATGGACGGAACCTTGTAATTTTCTCTCAATTAGAAGGCCGGGCAGCGCTGCTGTATCGCGCATTATCATATCACACACACACACACACACACACACACACACACACACACACACACACGTGTCATCAGGGCCAGTTTTATCATGCATTTATTTTTTTTTCGCTCCTCTGTTGTGTCTGCGTGAATAGATAAAAAACAACAACAACAACAACAACATCCAAATCACGGTAATGACGGAGTGCAGTGTTTATGCCAGAGTGCACTGAGACTCTATCGCCCCTGTAAAGGATTCATCACATATCCTCTGAGGTCAAGTTTCCACCACTGGGCCCGGCAGCCCAGCCATGCAACTTTTAAAGAGGGGAAGTGTTTGGCCAAGAAGGGCCGGCTGCTTGCTCCTTCTGGGTTTCCACCATCTCCCCCCCCCATCTTCATCTTCTTCTATAATTTAAAGGAATAAGACAGAACGCGGCACCCCGCCCGCGTGGACGCGGCCCGCGTAAACAAAGCTGCGCGGACGCTCGCGAGCGCGGGCTGCAGGTAATTAGCTCGCTGTGTGAGACGGGCCGAAAGCCGGGGGACGCACTCAAGGTGATTATCAGTTTCTTTTTAATAAGAAGGAGCTGCTCCCGTAGGTATGTGTGTGTGTGTGTGTGTGTGTGTGTGTATGTGTGTGTAAGGTCTATTTTATGAGTCGCGGCTGCTCCTCAGACACTAAACAAGGCCGGGGGCCTGCGGCCAGGCGTCCTCCTCCTCCGGCCCTCCGCGCCTTCTCCCATCCAGTTGGGCCCAGCGAGCGTCTCTCCCTGCTTTTATTGTCCTGGTCCTGCACGCAGTCCCAGAGCTCTTCTGTAGGATCTAACTCCATCTAGTGGCACAGCAGGTCCCCTTCAGCGTGCACGCGAACCTCAGCCTCAACCTCTACCTCACACTCGGACTGCCAACTCTCTTAGCTCTTCAGTTTCCACATTTAAAAATTAAAGAGCCGACACATACAAACAAACGCTAACTCAGTTGTTTTGCGCGCACAGATGACACAAATGTTCTTTTTTTTTTTTTTTTTTCACCTTTTGTGGAACTTTTTCCCGGGTTTTTTCCACCTCTTGGCTCCGCAGCGGCGGCGGCGGCCCGTCTCCCGGGGACCCCTGTGCCTGAGGCTGGGGGTAATAAAACAATTTTTTGGGAGTGAAGACTCGCAGCCTCCCAATAAAAGAAGCCATCTCAAGGGACCTGTAATCTTTGCACATCCGCTAAAGCTCATTATTACCATAATTCCACAATAAAGTTGTCTCTGTCATATTAATGTGTCCCACCCCTCCACCCAACCACCACCCACCACCCTCCACCCCGACCCACCCACAATTTTCTCTCTCTCTCTCGCTCTCTCTCTCTCTCTTTTTTTTTATAGCATTCTAATGAAGTTGTCCGGCCCGTTTTCATTTAGCAGATTACGATATGTAAAGAAACAATAAGCGAGGCCGCGGCTTTGCAACTGTAATCACGCAATTTGCCACCACTCTCGGCTCTTATATGACAGGCCAATTTCCACACTTATTAAGCCTCTGACACACTCGAAATAATCGTATTAGCGGGTTCCTTCTCTCCTTTTCCCCCTTTTTTTTTTTTTTTTTTTCCAGTGTGAAATTAGCCCAATTTCTCTCAGACGTCCTCGGATCGATGTAATAGACTCCCATTCATAACTCGTGATGTCTCTATTGGCGCCAGGCGGGGGGTTAGCAGAGGCCGTCCGTGCCCAGGAGCCATCAGTCAAGGCTTTGCCGGCATTTACCGGCGTTGCACCGCGTTTAAAATTTCCCCGTTAAAAGAATGTTTAAAAAAAAAAAAAAAAAGGTTCAAATAAAATTCTTAATCAAGACTGCGGCGCGAAACGATTCGCTTCTCCAGGAATAAGAGCAGGGAAGAACTCGGCTCCGACTTAAATTAACTCTCCGACTTGTTTTCCCCATCAGCTGCATTTGACGCGGGCAGGATTTTTTTGGTGGCGACGAGCGTTGCCGAGGAGCGGGCGCACAAAAAAAAAACCTCTCGGCCGTCGGCGCCGTAACTCAGCGCCGCCAAAATGAGGCCTCTGGGCCCGGAGCGCGGGGCTCCGTGCTCGCCGGCACCCCCCTCCGGTGAGGAATGCTCGCAGCGCCGAGCGGCTCCCAGTTTCGGGGGGGGGAAACGGCCACATCCTTGCACTTTTATCTTTGACCTCTGACCCCTGGCAACAACATCTGGAAACACAGTTGAAGCCAAAGACGAGGAAGTTTTTCCTCTCTCTTCGCTCAAAGTCGTGACGGGAGACGCTCTAAAGTTCCTGTTTTCATTTTTGTTTGTTTTTTTTTTTTGTTCCTGCCACACGCTGTCGACGCGGTGACCTTTGACCTCTGACCTCCAAACTGTGGCCACTGATTGAGACCGAGAGAAAATAGACCCATCCGTCTCCTTCTGATTTTTTTTTTTTTTCTACTTTTATTTTCTTTTTTAAAAAAAAATCCAAGCGCTGTGATTGGACCTTTGCTGGTGATGGCTGACGTTTGATGGTGATGATGATGATGATGATGATGATGAAGATGAAGATGATGATGATTTACTCTGAGCACATATTTGCAAGTTGCCGCAGCGGCGCCTCCGATCAGCTGCTTCCAATCAGCTCCTCCCGCTTTGCTCGAGCAGCACACGGTGTCTCATGTGAAATGCGTTCCTCCGCATGTGTGCGTCTATATATAGAGAAAGTATATAAATATAGATATGAATAGATGATGGTGGGCTGATATGACACCGTGAATCATTCTCAGCGTGTTTGTGGGACACGACATTAATAACGGCTTCCCTCTGACAGCCTTTTTCTGATGATTGCGGTCAAACAGGGATGTCTTCATAAACCACGTTGGGTCTTTATTATCATTATTTTATTTTTTTTTTTTATATGGACCTTTATTACGGCGCCCGGAGGATGTGCCTGTTTGGTCTGTGTCGTCCACCGAGGACCACACAGTGTTAAGAAGTTACTCTCCATCTCCCTCTTTCCCTCCGCTGGGAGTTGTCAGTGAGTTTATGGTGTCATCAGCATAAAGCTTCAGTTTTTCTTTTTCTTTTTTTTTCCGCCTTGGTAAGGATATCGCTATCGCAGCCATGCTTTTTTTTTTTTTTTTTCAATCTCTGTCGTTTAGCCGCGTTGACATTTACTGGAAAGCAGTTAAGTCGGTCTCAGCCGCCGAGTGACGCCGGCTGCCAGAGCCGAGGAGTAGAAAGGGAGGAGAAAGGAATTCTTGTTATGAAAAATAAAGGGCTCCGATGGAAGCGCTGCGTTTTAAAATCCCTCGGAAAGCATTTCATAAAAGCATTTGTTCCTCCTTTGAGGGAGTGAAGATTGCACTAAAGATGCGGAGGAATTTCCTCCGTCGCCGACTAAATTTAGAACGGGCCGCTCCCCTCTTGCGTTTAATTTTGCGCTTCTAAAAGTGTAAATACGTCCCTCAAGAGTGCAACACGTGCGTTTGTCAAGCACTTCAAGGAAAGAAACTTTAAAAACAAAACAAAACAACAAAAAAAAGCCCCCCCCCCCGACTCCCTCGTAAGATAAATAAATGTATTTAATGAGATATGAAATGCTTATAAATGTCTCCTCGCTGCACGGTTAATTGCAGCTTGTCACCCCAAAGCATTTGCTGATGTATTGCACACACAAATGCTGCAGACGGCTCTTTTTGTGCGTGCGTGTTTTCCTTTTCAAGCGCCCCCGACTTTTACATCACGTTCACGGCCGCCGCCGCCGCCGCCGGCTCGCCAATGCAAATGTGCAGCACCCCCCCCCCCCCCCAAAAAAAAAATGAATGTTTCGGACGTTTATTGGGTCGGAGAGGGCGGCGGTGGGTTCGGCACCGGATAAAAGCAGCCAGGACCTTCGGGTTTGAAGAAACTTCAGTGGATGGATTTACAACCCCAAATTTTTGTCTATAAAGTCAGTGAGCTGTTGTAAAAAAATAAAAAATAAAATAAATCAAAATCGGTATTTTGACAGGCGTTGCCCTCGCTGGCGGAAGTTCCAGTTCAGAACTCGGAGTGCGAGCACATCCAGATTCTGCTTTTGGCTGCTGACGAAAATATGCACATTTTCAAATGATCCCTTTTCATCTTGAACTCCAAATGACCCACCGTCACCTGGTTAATTATAAAAAAAACAAAAAGGGTCTCCAGACAACAAAAAGATATTTAGCCCTGTGTTTACAGCCAAACGGCAATGCAAGGACTCCGATGCTTTGTTGTTCCTTCCGTGATTCTTCTCCATGCGAAATCATTTAAAAAGGGAACAAACTCCATCAGCGCCGACGACGGCATGACTTTGAAATATGTTGAGTGTGTGTTGGCTGTTAATGCTGATAAGAGAGTGTGTGTGTGTGTGTGTGTGTGGGGGGGGGGGGGCAAGAGGGGTTGCTGCTGCAAGGACAAAAACAAAAAGAGCCGTCGCCTCCTCTCACATCCTCCCGACGCTCACACAGTGTTTGCGACGGCGACAACTCGGCCAAGGCCGCAGATTAGCGCCGCGGGTCACGCTAACGCTAATGAGCGCCGCCACCAGGCGCCGCGGACAGACCCGCTAATCGCCCGCTTTATTTGCGACGGCGGCGCGTCGGAAATCAAAAAAAGGTTAATTACATCTGAGCCGCCGTCCGTCGCTGGCTGACGCTGACCTTTACCTTTCCTTTCCTTCCCTCCTTTTCTTTTTTCGGGGAGTCTTCCCGGGCCGCTAAAAAGCCGCGTAAAAGGCGGATGTGGCGCCGCCACACACACACACACACACACACACACACACACCCTGACCTGCTGGAGGCGCCGAGCCTGTTACTTCCTCGCTGGGAAAGACGCCTGGCGCCATAATTAGCGAAACATCATCAGAACGGGGAAGCGGGTGCCACCGAGGACGCTTTTTTTTTTTTTTTTTTTCCTCTCCCCCCAAGTTTCTGCGCCCGCGAGCCTCCCTTTCCCACCCCCCCACCCCCACGCCTCACCCTCAACCCCTCCACCCTTCCCCACCCTCCTCTCTCTCTCCACCCCCCCGAGCCTCCCGAGAATGTTTGTTCTTCCTGGAAATTAGATGGGTTTAATTGCTGTGGAACAACAGCACAACAACATCCCCTCCCCTAACTAACACACACACACACACACACACACACACACACACACACACACACAAACACACACACCAACACGGGCGTGTGCGTGCTCTCATACATAAAAAATAAAAAAAAAGTGGAAGATCAGCCCGGGTAATTATGCTAATAGCCAGTTGTTGAGGCGTCGTGATGTGTTTGCTGAGGGGATTGATGCGTTTCCTTTTGCTTCGTCACGAGCAGCAGAGGCGGCGGCGGCGGCGGCGGCGGCGGCCAACGGTCTGCGCCGCACCTGAAGGCACCTTCCCCTCCACCCCCCCCACACACACACACACACGCACTCCCCCGCCTCACCCATTGCATCCAGTCTGCCGAAGCCATTACCCTTGGACGGTGGGGGAAGAAGATAAATATTGTTGCGGATGCCTAACTCTCCGCAAATGAGATTTTTTTTTTTTTTTTTTTTTTTTTTGCCGAGCCAGATTTATCAAGGCTTGGCGGGGTGTGCGAGGCGCCCAAACTTGGCCCTCGGCGTGATAGAATGGCAGCACATGTTTCTGAATCACCCACCACCGCGTCGTTGCCAAAGGGTTGCGATGATATAGTCGACTCCTTCTTTCTTCCTCTTCTTCTTCCTCCCTCTCTCTCTCTCTCTCTCTCTCTCTGTCGTGCATCACGGCCTTTGTTTTTTTTTTTTTTTGTTTCCTTCCTTCAAGCCCTGATCCTAAATTATTTGAATAGAGCCGGATGCTAATTTATTTGCAGTTGTGAGTGGTGCTTTTTTTTTTTTTTTTTTTTTTTTCTCGAAAAACAGATTTGAAGCGAGCAGAGCGGCTTTGTTTTCATCCATTACAAAGAGATTTCTCCCCTTCTTCCTGGTTGCGGGTCACATATATTCATCCCTATTAAAAAGCTCTAAAAGGCCGCACGTTCTTTTCATTAGCGCTGTTTACCGACTTTAGTTTCCCCGCAAAATGTTCCGGCTTGAGAGCCCAAAGAGAAATTTGCCGTCTCCGCAGGACCCGAAATGAAGAAAACCATAACATTAAGATGGGAATCACATGTTGTTTTGTCCACTTATGACCAAAACCGTGGATTTAAAATGATTATGAAGTGCATTTAATGAGTAACGAGACTGTACTACCGCAATAGTCACCCTCTCCCACCTCGTAATAAACTTATTTTAACTTGAATTGGAAAAATGAGAAGATTGTAGAACTACGTAAGTCAGCAAAGGTCGGGCACACTCGTGCATTAGCACAGTATGCAGTGCAAAGCATGTAAATGTATTAAACAATATTACATTAAATGTAATAATGTTTGAAATATTTTGAGTGTTATTTGTTGAATCACAAAAAAAAAAATCTGCAATAATCAAGATGATTTCTTTCAGCCTTCAGATTTGTAAAACCTGGTCGGTGACCCACTTCTGGTTGAAGTTTTCCCGTTTGACTTAACAAATAAATGACCTTGTATTAATTATCCTGCGAACAAATGAAGCTGTGATTAAGAATTATGACAATATTTTTTTTGGGGGGGGGGGGCAGGATTGCGAGGCCCCACTCAAAGAGACGAGGAAGACATGGACGGGCCGGAAGATCCCCGGTGCTGAAAGTTGTGCGTCCCATCCTGTTGCCGGCCGAGCCCCGCGGCCTTTAACAGCCCTCTGCGGAGCGACCCGCGGCCGAGTGCCGTATTTATGTTGGCAATATATGCGAAGGAATTGGGATCATAAAATCCTACAGCCGCACAAGAGCTCTCAGGGAGCGGCGTCCCCCCCCCCCCCGCCGGCCGCCGTCTTTATTTACGCAGCGCACCGCGGGGCCGAGCTCCAGACCGTCCACCTCTCCTCCCTGCTCACACTCGCCTCACTATTCCCCCGTCCTTGCCCACCTCCTTCGCCCGCCGACGGGAGATTTACGACTTTGAAACTCGCGCCCGCCGCTACCGTCAACACGCCGGGTCGGGCTTCACCTTTTCCTCCCCTCCAAAAAAAGTGCCTTGTTTATTTTCCTGGGAGGGGGCGATGACGGGAATCCGGGCCCACACAACGTGTTTTAAAAAAAAAAAAAAAAAAAAAAACCCGAAAAGAGCGTGTGCAACGTGGCGTGTCTCCTGCAGGCCGTCCGCGGCCGCAATTAAAAGGTGGGCGAGTAAGAAATCATTGGTCCCGCTCAGATTCCGAGCGGGAGAAATAAGGCAATGCGAAAACTAATCAGGAAGAGCACGCGGGTGTCGGAAATGACAAAGGTCACGAGCGACTCCAGCGGAGAAGATCACGTTTGACTCTTCCAGGCAAAGAGTTGAGCTCTGGCTGAAAGTCAACCCGGCGCTGCTAAATGTCTGTTTACAACCGAGCGGCACTGGATGAGGACGACGGCAGGAGCTTTAGTGCGACTGTGGGTTTTTTTTTTAATGCAGAGTCACTAGCTGCGTTTCCATGACAGCTTTTTGCAAAATAAAAGCAATATTTCTAAAAAAAAATTCCACAAAGTACAATTGCGATTTGCAGGTGTTTCCATTGAATGGTGTGGAATTACGCTTTTGTTTGTTTACGTTTGTTTGCCGTCAAGAATGGTTGTTGTATTTTTTGTTTTATTTTTGATTACTTGTAAAAAAAAAAAAAAAAAAAGAAAATTCTGTCTCCTCGAAATCAGTTTTAATTCAAATGTATTCGGTTTCCTGGTTCGGCTCCGTCCACCTCAGTGTAACAGCGACATTGCAGGAGGAAGGAACTACGGGCAAACTACGGGCGAAGCGCACGAGGCTGTTACTGTAAACTGGGGAATAAACTCTCGACTCGCCACGCAGCAGCAGCAGCAGCAGCAGCAGCAGCGGGGGTCGCTCGTAAAATAAACACAAAAGTTCAGGCTGAAGACTTTACCTGGCCGGGCTGCTGCCGGAGGAAACGCGAGCAGGAAAGAGCGGCTTTAAAAAAAAAAAAACTCTCCTCTGCTCCTCATCCTCGCCGCGGGGCGGCCACGGAGGTAACGACACGACAAGGAGGAAATCGCAATGTCCCAAAAAAAAAAAACCTGCGATGAAATCGGGGAGATAAAACTTTAACGCACTCAGGATGGCCCGGGCGGACGCTCCATTAAAGAATAGGATGGTGAGGGCGGTGGGGGGGGGGGGAGCTCCGTTTTAAAGGCCAAGTGTGCAACATCTGAAAGCGAGTTTTGTCGGTTGGATAAAGTCACCGGCTTAGGTTAAGACTACTACTGGGGGCCCTTTGAGGCGACCTTTGACCCGGCTCTAAATCAACACCCGGCTCACACAGGGAGCCCGCCGTCTCTCTGCGGATCTGTCAGGAGGCTGCTTGTGTCCTCGGCAGCGGCGCCTTTATTTAACGCTCCGCCGTGAAGAGGGAAGAGCTTTTTAATTAGCTGCGGACTCGCCTCTTTTAATCAACTCGCGCACGGCCGGCGTCCAGCTGCGGCAGACTTGACAGGCGAGGACGCAGCGGCAGCGACGGCTGACATTCCTACGCCCCACCACCACCACCACCACCAAAACAAACATATATATATTTATATATATAGATATATATATAAATATATATATATATATATATGTGTAAGGCAGCAAATGAGCTTGTGATGTCAAGGCGCTTAGCGGGACTTTTTTCTTTAGTCTTTCCTTTTTCTTTAAAACAGCACAACCCCTTTTTTTTGACAGGGCAACAAATTGTTTGGATTCAAAACCCATTTAATTCCGTTAATCATCAACACCGCTTTCCCTTCGTCCTCCCGACTCCCGCCGCTGACTGCTGCCTGTCTCCTTTCATCCCCGGAGAGCCTTTAAGCCCTGGAGAACAAGCACAACAAACGGAAGAAGAAGAAGAAGAAGAAGAAGAAGATTTTGATTTTTGAAAGATAACATTTATTGCCGCTCTCATTTACATTAATCAATCAAACAGAAGAAGAAGAAGAAGAAGAAGAAGAAGAAGAAGAAGAACGCAGGTTCTCGCTTCCACTGTCTGATGTGGCTGCCAGGCCGGCCAGTGGGACGCTGCCGCTCTGATATCCCCCCCCCCCTCGTTTTTTCCAGCGCGACGCAGCTTTTATTTACACGACGGGGCCGAACAGACTGCTGCGGCGGCGGCGGCCTTGGAAAAGAAAAAAAAATTGACGGGGAGAGAAAACAAACTTGGAGCAGTCAAAGCGGATGTTTGCCAAACAATCTAACGCAATTAAAAAGAATGAAAGAGAAATAACGAGTGGAGGGCCGACAAGTGCGTTTGCTTTGGTCGGCTCCAGTCAGCCGCCGCTGACTTTCTGATCTCCGCGTTGCTGCGGGAGAGTGGACCCGCTGTCGGCCTGTGATGTGCAATCTGCTCGGCCTCTCGCACCGTCACGCCAGCGCATTAGCTTGGCTGGCGGGTCCCTCTCAGCGGACACCGCTCATTAGACTAATTACATATTGAACCTAACTGAGAGCGGGAGCACAATGGTCCATGTGACATTCAGGAGGAATCCGTGCCAGTGGATTTTCATTCCATTTATTTATTTCAATCAACGTCTGAACGTCCAAGCCGCAAAGAGAGGGAAAACACGATGTTCCAAACCTGAATCATGACGGGAACTGAACTCAGACCCTTGTTTTCGCTCACGGGACAACCAGAGTAAATAAAGCCACACAAAGCGGCAACCTGCTGTAAATGAGCCACCAGTGAGCGCGTTGCGTAAGCCTCCCGTCTGCGTCTGAGCGAAACAGATGTCTCAGGCTCTTCTCATCCGACTCCAGTGTTCAGCGGAGTGTCTTCCGCTTCCAGACCTTCCCGCCAGTCTGAGAGTCGTGACCGCCGGGGAGCAAAACAAACAAATAAGCACAGAAAGCACAGCTTTGGTTTCGTGTTTGCAGAAACTTTGCACGGGGAAAGTGAAAGAGGGCTTGTAATGGAATAATTCCCCCTCACACCTTTGCCACACTGAACTAACATGAGCCTGATAAATTGAGGAAAACAACGGCAACTTTATCCACTGTCTGTGGTAAGATCTATCGTCGGTAAACACACTTCACTGCTGGGTCTACGGAGCAGATTTAAAGCCCCAGTATGGAATACTTAGTGACATCTAGTAGTAAGAAAGGGTACTGCGGACAACACTCAGGAGAAGATTGTTCAGATTTCAGACGTGATTGCGACAGAGATTGTGTTTGCAAGTTTTTAAGTGATGAGAAGAAGATGGTAGGAACACCGGGGATGTGACACCCTTTGTGACGTCACAATGGGCCAGGTTCTGTTTTCGAATCATCCAGATTTTCTGAAGATTGGAACAAGAAAAAGTCTTGTAGAAAAAAAAGTCTCGTAGAAAAAAAAAAAAGTCTTATTTTCGTACAGTTCGCCAACAAGATGGGAGGTGAGTTATTGTCACCAAGCCAGAAGCAAACAATCTCTGAGCAAACTAATGATTGAGGAGCTCTCTGAGCGCGCGTCATCCAGCGGAGATGCGGCGCGTTCCTGCGCGCAAATGGAAGAAACAGCAAACGAGTGGGGAGAGAATCAAAAGGAGGCACGGGGAGGAAATTACAAAGGCATTTAATTCATCGTGCGCTCCACGCCGCCTTCTCGGAGGCACGAGGAATTAATTCATCGCCGCTTTCATACTTTGCTAATAAATTTCGCACGCCAGTGTTTACTGCGTCTCACACTGAGGAGAGGGCACCACATTTCATCCGGCGCGGCCGTTTGTCACAGTGTTTTATTTCGCTACAAACTTTCTAATTCTCCTTTTGTAGTTTTTTTTAAATTCTTTTTTTACCCAACAGACCCCCCCCCCCCCACCCCCGAATGTATCCAGAGCGGCTGTGATTATGTTTGCTGGAAGTTTTCCATGCATCATAATTGTTTTGCTAATTTACTATGCTAATTGTGTAATTAATTCGGGAACAAGAGATTAGACGGGGGGCAAAGACGGGGAGGGGGGCGGGGGGGACCTGCAGAAATAAATAAACAAGTAAAGCGTTGAGCGTAACCGGCGGGCCTACCGCTTTGCTCCGACATTAGGGATGCAAACTGAACGGAATTTTTCCCTGCAAGTTCGCTGCGCTCCGCCCGAGGCGAGCCGAGCTGATGTGCTCGGTGTTCGCATCCCCGACGTCTCACCGCGGGACCTGCGACACATTCAGCCGCTAACTGCGCAACACAACTCATCAGCGCAAAACTCCGAGCGGGCCGCGGTCAAACGTCGATTGTTATTATCGCCGCGTACAAGTTCGGCGAGTAAAGGCGCCGTTTTCCCGCCGTCGCAGTTCGACGATAAAGCTCGGCGATTAAAGGGGACCTGGTCGTTTCGGCGCTACAGTCGTTTCGGGAATCCTAGTTGCTCTCGTATTTTATGAAGCAGAAAAACAGGTTTGAAGTGTCTGGAGGGGGGGGTGGAGGGGGGGAGTCTAAGAATAAAAGACTGAGAGTGGCAACTTGGAACGCCAAGCAGAGTGATTCCTAAATCCTCTGGATTTATCTGATGAAGTCGTCTGGTAAACAAGGAAATGGTGAGTGTTTGTCAGTGCAAGGTAAGACTTGGCAAACAGTCTGAACTGTGGAAGCAGACCAATCACATTGATTACACAATGCATTGTTCTGCCAAGTGCTTAATGTTGACATCGGTGATTGTTGGGCTCTCTTTCTTTAATTTGTGTCAAATCAACGTCAAGTCAAATGTTCAATAACAATCATCTGACATTTCCCACTTGCATTCTGCCCCCCCGCGCCCTTGCCTCGAACCTCTACCTCACTGGCTGTCTTCTAGTTTCAAGTTTGTATTGGATTTGTATTGGATTTGTTTGTATTGTATTGTAGTCTACAAGAGGGGCCACTAGATGGCAGTCATCCAGCTCAGATCACAACTGCACCGCTGCACACGGAACAAACGAGATGCATCATGGTGGGGTTTTTCTTTTCTTTTGTTTTTGTTTTTTTGTTTTTTGCTTCTGTTTTGGTGTTTTTGATAGAAACAAGATTGAGCCTCCGGTGTGAATTTGCGTCACATCATTCTGGACATCACAGTTTGACCAGGACCAACACCAAAGGGGTCTGTGGAACCAGATGTTAGTCAGAATTTTAGCGTTCACTCATTGCATTCTATGGGCTTCCTGCCTCAGAACAAACAAGCGGACTTGCAGGATATGAATTGTTGCTTCGTGCATCCAGCAGAGGGCAGTGTGGAACCATGGATGGTAAGACAAGGAGCGGAGGTCAAACGGAAAGAAAAGCAGCCAACGTCTGATTCTTCAACACAGGTGATAAAAGCTGCGTCAGAGCCACAGCGTCAGTGACAGTAAAGTCCTTGTTGTTGTTCACTCACAACCCTCGCGTCGCCGTGTGAGCACGGAAAATTACTAATGTCACCCGTGGAGGGCGGCTGTGACTGGAAGTGACCTCCCTCCCTCAGGTGCCTCCAGGAATGGGAAGCCTTTGTGTGCGAGGATGGTGACATCAGCAGCCTGGTAACCAGCGCGGCTGACGCCACTGAGGCACGGAGGAGTGTAAAACTGGGGAATGGGTTCAGTAAAGCCGCTTTATGGGCCTGTTGACTCCGTCCTCGGCTATATATGGTGCCATATAGTCCATATATCAGGGCTGAGGTATGGCAGTGTTTGACGCCTCCTGGCTCTGCCTTGTAAATATTTAGTAAAAGTGCACACAATAAAAATTGGATGTGCCAGACACACGTTGTTTTTTATTCACTGCTCGTTTTTCTTCCTTCTTCATGCCCTACTTTATGCCATTATATAGGACGTGTTGCACTTGCGATCCCTTCATCCCTTTTATTCTGAAAGCGTCTTGGCTGGAAGAATAAACAGGGCTCATCTCTCTTATTTTTCTTTCCAAGATCACTTACTCATCCTGCTCCCAAACTCCCGCTGCTCTGGACATCCGACTGGCCTGTTCCACATCAGGACACTGGGTGCAGCTGCCGTCCAGAGCCGCTCGCCTCGCGGCCGACGGACCATGTGGGTCATTTCATCCTGCGCCGTGGCTAATTGCGCAATGCCTCCACTGCACTCGGGCCACTCGCAGTTCCACTCCCGACTCCTCCCCCGGGCGCCAAAAACCTAAAACACATCTCAGCTTGAAATGTTTTGTGCTTTTTTTTCCGCGTGAAATTCTTCACCGGTTGCGTCGTTATTGTGAGAAATGCGAAGACATCGCCGACTCTGCCACTCTTCCTCAGCTCAGCGCTGATTGTGTTGCACAACCTGCATGGGAAAACGACCTCTTGCAAAACAGGCCGAGCTGCGAGTTCAGTCAGCGGCACATGTATAAAAAAAAATTAAAAAAACCCAGGAGAAGATTTTTTTCCCCCCCTCCCTTCATGTTAAAGTGCTCTGACCGTCCCTTCGTAAAGGTCATGCAAACACAACCTAAACGTTGCAGTCGCAGGGGAGGATATGGGAAGATGTCCCTCACATGTCCGTGGAACTCTGTTGCAGAGAGTTCCCTCAAAGTAATTAGCCCCAGGGAGGGGAACTTATGCCGTGCGTTATGCGAAACAGATGTAGAGTGAAGGAAATGAGCCATGAGAAGCCGAAGCAGACGTTTGACCGTTACCGCATGTTTTTTTTTTTTCCGCCTCCTGTAAATTGTGAACGTGACAGCGGACACTGTTGCCTAGACGGGGTTTTTTTTTTTTTTTTCTCCATGCAACTGATTGACTTTGTCAGCTGAGAACATTTCCCCCACAACAAAGTGGCCTATTAATGATAAGAATGAGTGAATAGTTGTCAAACAGAGAATAATGGAATGTTGTTCAAACGGCAAACGAATGTGCGTCATCCCTGAAAACATGGCAGAAAGTATTTTGATGGAGCTCTTGTTATGATATTGGATCAACCAGGTCCAAAAAAGATGTTTGGGACCGGGTTGATATGAGGAAATGAAATACTTTGACTTTCTACATTTATGGACAAGAGAGCCAAGAATTGACGCCACGTCTACATACTTTTTTATTTTATTTTATTAATTTTGTCGAAAACATTTTCTTTCAAATGTGACACCCTTGACTAAATAAGTCCATCTTACACGTTCTTCTCAAATCAGTCTGCCCAACCACTAGGGGGTGTTAGATAACAGGCCCCAGGCACACCAACAAAGAAGATTCCAAGCATTTGCTGAGCGTTTGTTTCCCTTCAGCTTCATGACAGAAACTGTTGGTGAAAAGAAAAGCGTGGTGAATAGAATTCAGAAATCTGTAAAGTGATTGTCGAGAGCCTCCACCAATGGATTTTGTTTCCCTCTTCAAAACTTGAATTCTCGACACTGTTTGACTGTCGTTGCGCACACCTGTCCTGTTCACCTGTTGTCTTCATGAAAACCCTGAAGAACAACCCTGAAGAACTGCAAGAATCCTGAGGAGCAGCAATGCACGACCTACAGCTGCCAGTAAGTTGTTTTTTTTTCTTAAGTGCTTCCTCATGTTCTCATATTTAACGGTGCAACTTCAATAGAAAATGCTCTTAAATGTGTGTGGCAGTGGTGGCCTGGTGGTAGAGCACCTGTCTTTGAGCTGAGGGTCATGGGTTCGATTCCTGGTCAGGTCACACAGTAAAAATGTAGCCTCAAGGGGGCGCTCTTGGAAGTCCTGCTTGGGTTGGTTTGTGATTTTGAAAAGAAACAAAACAGTTTGACTACGGACAAAAAATATTCTTTACTTTCTCTTCTGACTTTGGAAGGTCTGAGTCACAGTGACTGGTTGTTGCCTCTATGCCATCAATTATATTGAGAACCTTCTGTGTGTGTGTGTGTGTGTGTGTGTGTGTGTGTGTGTGTGGCGCTGCATTTTCAATAGCTTTATTTGATTTTTCTTTTTTTTCGTCCATTGAAGCCCTTGGTGTTACATTTCTAACGTATAAGATGAGCTTTACGGATAAAGTTTCATTTGATTGGATTGGTCGCACCTTCTGCTGGTGTAATCCAGCTAACGGCTGAGAGGAGTCCGCGTCGCCGCGCCTCGCCACGAGGCCAAGGTGAGAAAACACGTGTCGGCGGCAGCGTATTTGCCGTGCGAGGTGACCGCAACTGCAGGGCAGATGCACTCGGGGGGGAAAGGATGGAGCACAGTGTCTCATGTCCAAATCTAAATGGCCCTTTTAATCCAATGAAAAATGAGAAGTGTGCGCTAACTTTGTTAGAAGTGGGTAATGCAACCGGGGGAAATGAAACAGGGGCCAGGTTTGCAGGCCGTCTCCACATTCAGTGTAAGAGCTAACCCGATTTGTGGCGCGCTAGCTCCGAGACCAATATCTGGGCCCCGCATCCACCAAAAGCCCATCAGGACTGATCAGATAAACATGACGGACAGTCCGCGGACGACGTACAAACTCTGACGTCTGTTTAGCGTGCACTCGCGTCGCCATCGAGTTTGCAGTTCTTTAGTAGCGCCGTGTGGTGCTGTAGTCAAGACGGCACCAACCGAGATCTTGAGGCCTTGTCAAGAGGAGAGAGTATCGAGAGCGAGAAAACCGAAAACAATGACCAGTATCTGTTTTCAAATTCAAATTCTGACAAGTCTGAGATGAGACCGAGACCCTTAAAAAGTGGACTGGAGATTGGTCTTGAAACCAAGACCAATCTCCAGTCCGACAACACTGGCGCCGGGAGCATTATCCTCTCACCCGACCTTTCTATTGATTGCTCAGTTCACAGGCGAATCCTCCCGGGTGACAGGAAACTGAAAGGAAAAAGTGATTTTGACTCTTTCTGCAGAATGTTGAAGTTTTCCAACGCAGTTTTCCGGCATCGCGGTCAGAGGAGTCATCCATCACTGCCATCCGTGGAGCTGTGGCGTTCTCCACTGAAACAATTTAGGCTCTCAACACTGAAAATCCCGCTATTTTCTTCAGCCCCGAGAGGTGGATTCCACCTGTCAGAGGGGAATTACGAGCGCAAACGCGCGTATTTATGAGTTCGGCTAAGTGGCTCTTGCAGAATCAGCGCATTATTTCCAAAAGCAGTGAAAAGATTTGGGGTTTGCAATTTGAAAAAAAAAAAGAACCTCAGATATTGAATTTCAGCGTGACATTTTGTAATACTTTTCCACAAAGCTGCTGTAGATTTGTCTTTATTAAAGAAAACAGCGGCCTTTAAAGAAAAAAAAGGGGGGGTTGGGGGGGCGGTGGTGCGTCCCTCAAGGAAGCCGATCGGCAGTAATTGTTGCCGCCGAGGCAGTTTAATATTGTAAATGTGTTTTTGGGAGAGACGTTAAAGCGGGAGCTGGAGGCTCGGAGCAGCGTGTCGTTAATAAATAGTCACGCTGGAGACAAACGATGTGATTGGCTGTGGAAACGCTCTCAGGTTATGAGATGTGCGGTGCTTAGATTTTTTTTTTTTTTTTTCTCCCCTCGTTCAGGCGGTGTTGGCCTTAACAACCGGGGATGAGGTTGAAATTAATTTAGTGCCGCGTTTGACTAATGAGCACAGCCGGATTCACAGCTGATTCCATGGCGGAGGCGACGCTCTGCCGATTTTAAACAGAAAACGCATTCCTGGAACTCCCAAGTTAGGAAGTCTTGAGCAAGTCTTGCAGATTCTAGCTGGATTTTCCACATTAAAACCAAAAATTGAGCATTTCCCAGTTTGCTCCTCGGAGCCAGTAGAACCTCCAGTGCTCTCAGGGAACGCAGCCCGTCTCAGGTAACAGCTGTCAGCGTTGAGAAATCTCTGCTTTAAAGTGGCCAACTTCAGTACATTTCACAGCACAGATGTTCACGTGGTGTTATTCCTGGCAAATCCGATGATGTGTTTGAAGTTAATAAGCTTTCCTGTCAACTACTTGATGAATTCAAGACGCTCAAAATCATTTATATGAAACTGCCAAAGCTGAAAAAGCACATGCAAGACGTTTGAGCAAAATAACAAAACCAAACCAAAGAAAACAAACAAAAAAAAAAAAAAACCAACCCAGAAGTCGAAATAGTCCGGATGGCTGAGAATAGGGAAGCTGAGATCCAAAACAAGGATTTCCTCTTCTGGTGTAAATAATTTGAACACTAAATATAAATGATGACTTTGCCGGGGCACAGAAGGTGCAGCCATTCTTCCTGCACTTGCTGCTTTGACGGAACGTGACGAGAGAGTTGTAAAAAGGCTTTGCACATGCTTCGAAAATGTGCAAAGACTAAACTGCTGGTCACAGTCGGGGCAGGATTTGGAGCTTTTATGGTAAAAGCCAGCGTCAAATCCAATTAGCTGTGGAACAGGTGGCTCAAAGTTGCAGAGAACCGGCTGAGAGGAAGGAGATTCATGCACGATGGAGGGTGGAAAAAATGAATTAAAGATGAGAGCACGCTGTTGCTTCAGCGCAGGTTCAGGGAGTCAATATTTGCAAGCAACCTTTGCAGAGATGGAACACGATTGTGGCGTTAATGTTATTATTCATGTAAAAGAGACAACGATTTTGCCGCTTATGGTCAAGAGTGGAAACTGGAGGCTGTGGGAGGAACTGCGGGGGATTGTTGGAGATAGACAGTAGATGGATGGATGCTGCTGGCCGGTGTGTTATCTAGCGATAGCTCACCCAGGCCCAACTCGGCAAAGCGTCTTTTTTTGGCACCGTCTTCGACCCTGGGATCCATTAGGGGGCGCTGTTTCACAAGCCACAGGCAGGGGCCGGGAGGTTTCGCGGGGCCCAGACGTGAAAAATAAACATCTATTTTTACACGCCTGTGCACACGTGCGCTTTCGATGAAAGGACAGGATGCTGCGGGTCGCATGCCGCTGGGTGTTGATGCCGAGAGTTTCCAACAACAATCGTCGGCCACTTATACAACCCCCCCACCCCATCCCCCCCAATCTCCACAATCCCACCTCCTGACTGCCTGGACCTCTCCTCCTCACTCCTCTGCGATTAATTAGGAACGTGAGCGGACGGAATGGAGTCCAGCGGCGAGGCCGAGGGAGAGGACGAAAATATTTACAGAGCTCCCAGGAAGGGACTTCATTAGGATGTGGTGGTGGTGGTGGTGGTGAGTGGACGTCCTCTCTCCCTGTCTGTCCATGCCAACACAGAGTGGGAGTACTCCCAAACAGCTTGACCCTGACGTGGAGCAGGAAGCGAGATGCTCCGCGGATAGTCGGCGGGCGCCGGTCCAGCCGAGTTGCAGGCAATTCCCCAGAATTGGGATCGCTGGCGAGCGCGGAGAAGCTGCGCTGGAAGCGCAAAGTGCAGGCCGATCCCACCGAGACGACGGGATGCGAGCACTCCAAGCACTCGGTCGCTCCCGAGGGTTCCCGCACAGCCTTGGGAAATTAGCCGGCATCGAGCTCCCGGCTAATGTTTCTCACTTTTTTTTCTCTTTTTTTGATTGGCGCGAGATGTCCCGCTGCGGTGTTATTTCCTCCGGCTGCGCTCCCCCCCCCCCCCCCCCTCCCCATCCCAGCCCACTCCGGGGGTCATGTGACCCCCAGAAAGGCAGCGCGGGCACCCACGGCTGCAGCGAAACGACTCGGCCATTACCTCAGGGAGTAGCAAAGTGCATCGGAGGACCAATTGAGGGCTGTTGGACTCCAAGTCTATAATAATAATAAGAATCCTAATAGCGCAATACAAACAAGACGGTGAGCGATTGTTGCTCCGAAGGGTTTTTTTTGTTTTTATTATTTTCAATTAGATTAGCCAGAGGAGGTTTAGGTGAGACAGCCAGAAAATCCATCAAGGTTAATGGCAGGACAGTGATGAGCGAATAAACATGCTCTGCAGTCCCATAATTCAACTGTTTGCTGTTTAATAACTCCCTTTTTTGCACTGCTTTTTCTATGGAGCACATTAAAAAAAGAAAAAAAATGAAGGAGATCCAACCAAACTGCCAGTTCCAACTAAAATTAGGTCACGATCATTGGCTCCATATAGCAAATCCTTTGGCTTAAATTTTGAACAAGGTGTCCATAAAACAATCCCATTAATAATCCAACAGACCTGACCCCCCCCACTCCTCACCCCCCCCACCTTCGCCAAACAATCAATGCCACATATGTGCGCTGTTGTCCTTCTTTCTTCTTCTTTTTTTCTTTTTCTTTTTTTTAAATCACGTCTGTGCCAGAGACGCCGTGGCTCCCAAGACAAGCTCCAAGTTTGAGTCTGTCCAATCAAATCCAGCCAAACGTGTGGAAAGTGTTTCAGACACTTTGCATGGCCTTTTTCACGATAAGTCCAGATGGTTAGAAAGTTGTGATTGGAGCCTTCTCAGCACCTGAAGCACCTGAGGTGACAAATCACAGGGTCGCAGTGACGCCAACAGAGTGTCACTAGTTCATCTCCTTGCACAACAAGCGCCTTTTTTTCTGCAGTTTCCCAGAGACAGAGGAGGTGGAAA
Source organism: Nelusetta ayraudi (assembly GCF_046127955.1). Classification (NCBI taxonomy): domain Eukaryota; kingdom Metazoa; phylum Chordata; class Actinopteri; order Tetraodontiformes; family Monacanthidae; genus Nelusetta; species Nelusetta ayraudi. Next base: position 2,377,284 of record NW_027466177.1, on the reverse strand, counting down.
CGGGGGGGGGGGGAAGGTCACTGCCAGTGTGTGTTGCGTCAGTCAGTCTATCAATCCGTCCATTCTCGAGTGAATCGGGTGAAAGTCCCAGAAAACGATGCACTTTAAATTGCTCCTGAAATGATTCCAGGCCGGAGACATTTTTCGTAAACACAGAAGGCTCAAGACGCCCCAGCTGTCTCTCTCTCTTCTCCATGTGTGTGTGTGTGTGTGTGTGTGTGTGTGTGTGTGTGTGTGTGTGTGTGTGTGTGTGTGTGTGTGTGTGTGTGTGTGTGTGTCGCTCGTACCCAATACGAAAACAGAGAGCAGGATCAGCCAACAGTGCGAACTCCTCTCCAGGGAATATCTGCTGATCGGAGGAAGCTAGTGGCATGAGCTAACTGGCATTCCTGGAGAACACGGGCCAAGACAAACTCCCCGGCCAAGGGCACATCAGCAGAAAATGCCGGGAATGGGCAGCGAGTGCTCTCCATGTTCAGAACATCGGTCCCCGGTTGGAAATAAACACACGTTGGGGAATCCCGTCACTGCGCCGAGAGATTAGGAGTCATTTCATGATATGTATGTTTTTTTTCCATACGTGGGACGTCTCAGCCTCGAGCGCTGCGAGGACGGATGGTGGACTCATGGTCCAGTTGGCTGGAGATTCAAATTGTCCTGACCCCACCGCTCGCTTGCTTGAGGTCAAGTGAACCCGCCCTCCTGCGTTACACATGAGAGCCGGACCCCGATGACGGCCAGGCCAGATGACTCAGTAACATCGCTGGACTCCAAAGTGCTGTTTGTCCTCCGAGTGGCCAGGAGTTCTGAATAATTCTACTGCCGTTAAAAAAAAAAAAACGTTGCTTCCTGTAAAAGGTTAATGCCTACATGGACGGCGCACAGGGGAAATAAGGATTTATTAGCAACTTACAGGAAAAGATGGCAGCAGCAGATATGACGCAGACACTGCAATAATGACATGTCTCCCGCAGGAAACACTTTTATGGCATCTTGATTTGGACATTTATGATTTTTCGGACGACATCCTCTCGTTTTCTGTCTCTGCTTCTTTCATTTTATTACTTCTTTTATTTTTTATAAGTACCTGCAAGCAGTGCCAGTGTGTCTAGTTGCTGTTTTTGCTTCCGGTGCCTCAATAAACAAAAGATAAATAAATAAATAAAAATAGAGCTCTTTGCTGTTGACTGAAGTAAAAGGTATAAACACACCAAAGATAGCCTGTTTATTTGCAAAAGGACATAGTTTTCAGAAGACTATAGATTCACACACACATCTGTCATAGAGCGGATCTGTTTGTTACGACACGACCAAACAACGGCGTGGCGGCGAGAGTCGCTGTGTTTGTGTGGCTCGGAGGGCCTCTGGAATATTGACTCAGCTGAGCCAGAAACCCCCCCCCCCAGCAGCCTCGCGAAGCGGCAGCGAGCACCCGTGGAGGGCTTTCAAAAGGGAAGTGTGCACAGGCTCAGATACCGAGCGCTAGCCTCGGATCAGGAATCTGGAAAAATGAAATAAAAAACCAAATAAAATCGCGTTTAAAAATTTGTTTATTTTTTTCAGTGGAACCGAAGGTCGACTTCGCTTTGCTTTCTTTTTTTTTTCCCCGGCCTTTACGAGACGCAGGGGTCATGGGTGAGAAAGAAAACTGAATGGCGTTCTCACGCTGTTTACATAAGGAAAGCCTCGCCGGGGATAAGAACCGGTTCCAGACCGCCTGGTGCAACAGCGAGCGAGCGACGCCTCAAACTTTTCAGCCGAGGCTACGCAAGTTCACACAAACACTAAAAGTTGCGCGGCCGCGACAAGAAGAACAGCAGTCGGCGTTCGCTACTCGTGAGAGTCTCAAGACGGCGACAAGCAGCCGCTGCCAAAAACAAAATGGTCTCCGGGCGATGCCCTTTAAACGGCGGAACATCAAGACAAATTTGTTTACATTCCGCTAATCTGCATCCGAGACGTCTGAACGTCGTGACAAATACGTTTAATAAAGCAAATCCAACGTGCTCACTTCCTCTTGCCCCGCAGGGAGGACCAGCGCCGACTCTTCCTGCTGTTATCTGCTATCTGCTCCTCCGGCCCTGCAGATAGTCGTACCTCATGGAATCCTTCAGCAGAATCAAATGGCTCAGCGCGGGCAGGTTGGAGGGTTTCAGGTTCAAACGTCACAATGAACATCGCAGGACTGAACCGTCCCATTTTTTAAAATTTATTTTTTATCTTCCAAAGGATCTGATAAGGAGCCCCACTCGAAAAAAATGAAAAAATAGATTTTCATGGGAGAGGTTACCTCGAGTGGCAAACCTCCCTAAGCATCACCCCAGCATTTTCCCATCCCTCCCTGTGTGCACTTGCAAAGAGGCATCCGAGACCTAAACAATGTGATCTCTGGGAGGCCTTCCCACCCCTCCGCCCCTCCGCCCACCCTACTCAGCGCCCCCCCAACCCCTCAATCTGTAGGGCACTTCCTGTTTGTGTAAAAGATTTGTTGTCTCCATATCTGCTCTTTTTCACTCCGATCTCGAAGAGTGCGGCGTCCACGCTTTGCAAGGGCCAGGCTTGCGAGTCGCCGGTTTCCATGACGTGGAAGTTGTAGAAATTGAAACTCATAGGGTGGGGTGAGGGGTTAAAGGTCGACCACTAACCGGCCTGCTTCGCAGGTCGAGCACACATGCTCCCGACACCGAGCGAGAAATGAAACACTCTTCTCGCCCCTTCCGCAAAAATATGTTTTATTGCTGGCTTGTGTGTGTTTGTCCGTCTGTCCGTGCGTGCGTGCGTGTGCGTGTTGCAGCGGGCGCTAACGCTAACAAGGAAGGTCCATTCAGTGTGACAGCTCCAGTAAATATTTTCTTAGCCTTGACTGCACCAGAGGGACGGGCACTCGGGCCGTCCTTGACACCTTCACGGCGCACACGGATGGCGGGAGGCTGGGCGGGGGTTGAAAATAGAACAAAAAAAAAAAACAACTTGCCAACGCTGGAAGGGGCCCAAGTGGGCCGTCTGAGGCTGATGCACGCGGCCGCGGGTGCTTGGAACTGTCGCGAGTGTGGCTCTTTGTCATGACAAAGCACAACGGCGTCGGGTGCCCAGTTGATAAAATAAACCTTGATGATGAGGGGAGCGCGAGTCCATCCTGCCACAGCAACATGCGAACACAATCTTGAAGGGAAGCAGGACGGCCATGGACTTAGATCTCAAATCACTTGCAGTACATCTGCAGTGTAAACACACTCGCTTTCATCTCCTATTATAATCCTCAGCTAAAATGAACGTCCTCGCTGTCATGCCATTGGGTGTCTCTGAATGTCTTCACTGCACCATCGCCAAACAGTCAGGTCAAAAATTAATATATCTATCTTCCAGGCTCAGTGGCCTGGAAGGGAGTTTTTTTTTTATGTGCAACACACACACACACACACACACCCTAATAATAAAGCAAGTGAATGAGTCAAGTCAGGTCATGTTGACTTTCTGTCTGCAGAAAACATTACAAAAGAACACACGCGTGGAAAGAATTCTTGTGCAAAACACAACAACTTTTCCAAGAGCAATTTCCAATAATGTCACTCTGAGGCCTGAGCTGGCCGCAGTCAGAGGTGCAGGACACAGCCCAGAAAACAGCTATCAATGTGATGAAATAGTAAGACGGGTCACGGGAGTCTGTGTGTGTGTGTGTTGGGTTGGGGAGGGGAGGGGAGGGGGGCAAATTTCATGCACAACACTCATAGTTCATGCACAGCATCGGTCACGTGCAACAGCTCAGCCAACTCAGCTTAGCATTGTGTACAAACAGTGCAGAAGTGCATGGCAACGGAGGCAACAGGAAAACACCGGCTTCCACAAACAAGCTGTCACAGCCATGACTCACTTTGTATGGGAGGTTGAACTGATGCAGTGATTCTAACCGGGCTGGATCACTTTCATTGAATTTGCGGGGTTGTACTTCATTCTGTTTTAGTTCTACGGGAGTGTCAAACTTTTTTTCATTTTTTTTTTCATTTTTTTTTACAATGTTCTACACTTCAACGTCATTTCTGATGGTACTTGAATTTTGCATTAGCTGAGTCTCGCGCTCTCAAGCTCGAGGGTAGATCTCGCTCGCCAGACCTTATAAGGAAACCTTTCCACTGCGTGCGTGTTGCCTTGTTACACGCAGGTATATCTTGTGACAACACTGATTGCTGCCTTTGGCTGCAGTGATTACTGTAACACGGGGGGTCCTCGCTGTTATTAGTTCCACCTGTGCTTCGCATGGTCTTCAAAAAAAAAAACACAAAGCGAGCGCATTTTATCCACTGCAGTGAGGAAACACCCACTCCCCCAAGTGCATTTGATGGAAAACTCATTGCAACATTCCTGTCAAGATTATCTCTCTTCCTTAGCAAACCCTGCTCTATGATATTCAGGTTTTGTAAAAAAAAAAAAAAAAAGCAGAGGAGAAAAATGCCTTTTAATTCAAGTGGAAGTCCATCTACACATGAGGATGGAAACTATGCATTATCGCTGTCACAGGGGCTTGGCAGTGTGTACGAGCCAGAGAGACATTCTGCTCCTGATTTCCACCAAGTCCACCTCATCCAGATGGGGCCCCTCGCCACACTCAGGTCCTGGGTGGAATTTTGAAACCCCCCACAAAAATAGAACTCAGGCGTTCTAGTGTCACGTATCACAATGTGATTCTTATGAAGGAAATTCCCCCAACAGATGGCGACATTGTATATGCACATAAAAACCGTCAAACATTCAACATTTCTATAGCTAGCATCATCACCTGACTTTCCTTTTAATCTCGCTTTTTAAAAAAAAAAAGTGATGTAAATTTATTAAAACGGTGAAATAGGACGAGCGCTTTGATTTAATTGTGCGTGTTATGAATAGGGACCAGTATCGTGAGCGCCCCAAGTGGTCGAGACCTGCGACACTATTGGCCCTGTGTCATCTCCTGACGACACAGGGCCAATTGATTCCCCTTTGCAACTGTATTTTAGATATCAAATCATGGATGGCAGAGAATTTCCTACAGCTCAACCAGGACAAAAGGGAGGTTTTAGTTATTGGTCCTGAAGGCCGGAGAGAGAAACTTTTACCAAAACTAAGGGATTTTAAGCCCTCGCAATATGTAAAGAATCTGGGCGTTGTTTTTGATTCTGAGCTCACCTTTGTTCCACATATACAAAATATTACGAAGATTACCATCTAAAGAATATAGCCAGAGTCCGCCCGTTCCTCTCTCAGGCCAACACGGAGGTGCTAATGCATGCTTTTATTTCCTGTAGTCTACAAATACTACAAAACTCAGCCGCACGTGTGCTGACTAGGACCAGAGGACGGGAACACATTACACCGGTTTTTAAAGTCGCTGCATTGGCTCCCCGTCCGCTTCAGGATTGATTTTAAGGTTCTCTTTTTAGTTTTTAAATGTCTTAATGGTCTTGGCCCATCTTATCTATCTGACCTGCTTTTATCACATCAACCCTCGCGGAACCTGAGGTCTTTCTGGCACTGGCCTGTTAACTGTTCCACGAGTCAAAACAAAAACCCACGGTGAGGCTGCATCAGGGACGTGCAGTCAGGGGAGGCAGTGCCTCACCTTGCCACCAGGGGGGTGAAAGGCACAAAACTCAGTGCCTCAGCTGTCACGATGAAAATAACACAAGTATTTATATTTGTCCTCTGGTCTATGCTTTCAATGCAATTTTGCTGTGGTCCCTATGTATTTTGGTTTAGTTTTCAAAATCGCTGAAATTCTGTTTTTCCTGTTCTCATAACAACGGAGAGACGAGAAGTGAGGCAGTGACAGGTGGAGCCTCCTCGCTGATTGCGCAATCCCCCACAAACTGTATTGAGCGCGTGCCAATGGCGCGTGCTCGCTGCCGCAGCCACAAGTAAAAGGCATGCCTTGAGGCAGTCAGTACCGCTGCCTCAAAGAAGGGGGGCGATAGTGAGCCTAGAGCTCATCACCTGGACCGGTAAACCTTTACAAAAGAAAAACGTGTGCGAACGTCTGGATTTCATTTACAAGTAAAGGTAATGTTGATGTTCGTGTACGTGTATAAGTGACTAGTCCGCACTTCGTATACACACATCAGGTTTAATGAGCAGGAGCTAGTGACCACACTGTTGATACATGCAAGAACCAGGAGTACCCAAAAGGCTAAAGGCTAACGTGCGACACTCAAAACAGGTGCGTCCGAAACTACGGTGTTCGACGATGTCCGTAAAGAACGGCAGGCTCGTCTACAGGTAAGCTACACTATCCTGCATCATACAGTGGTGTGTTTAAAATATCTTTCAGTTTAAGTAAAAAATGGGATAACACCCAGTATTGAAGCTGTTCTATTAGCATCATATTGTCTGTTTGTAAATCTGACTTTTGAGTCGGTGCCTCCCCAACTCCACACCTCACTGCACGTCACTGGGCTGCATTCAGCCATTCCGGGCCTACTCGGTGGAACAGCCTGCCAGAGAGCCTCAGGGCCGCAGAGACTGTTGATATTTTTAAGAGGAGGCTCAAGACTTACCTTTTTAATCTGGCGTTTAACTGACTTCTTTTACTCTTACATCTCTTACTCCACTAATTCTATGCCTTTTTATTTATTTATTTTTTTACTATTTTTTTTATGCCTTTTATTACCTTTAATGATTTTTATACTTTTATAATGGTTGCCCAATTTTTATTTTATTTTATTTTATTTATTTCTTATGATGATTATTCTCTCTTTTATACTTTTAGTGCCCGTGTTTCCTCACGGGGGGGCCCTCCACGCTGGGAGTTATGCCTGGTCTGCCCATAGGGACGCTGCAGACCATGGTGTGTGGACGGCCAGACCAGAAGAATTGCTTGACAGGATTCATTTATTCTTTCTTAGTATGTTGCATTTGGGCAAGTTTCATATATTGCAAGTTGTAATCTCGACTCTGCAATTTGACCGCTAGATGGCTGTGCTTTTCCCAGCACTTTTCAACATATGAAATTCAGCGAATCATTACGTCTATGTTGAGGTGGATTTTTTTTCCCCAAAAAAATTATACAGTAGAAATGGACATGTGAGGTATCATTGTAAAGCATGGGAGCTCTACTTTAATAATCAGTTGATATATTTCACGGGAAATCATTTTTGGCCTTTTAGGGGGGACTACCGTGATGTCAATGGCAAAGTTGTCAACTTTTTTAACCCCCCAAAAGAGGCCAAAAATGATTTCCCGTGAAATATGTCAGCTGATTGTGAGGGGTCAAAAGTCAACTTTGTCCTCCAGATGTGGGGCCACTTGCTTTGTCATCAGGATCCCTCAAGAAGCCCCTACACCACATTTGGGGCTTCTAGCATGTGAGGAACCCCCTAAACCCTAACCCTAATTTCAGCCTCAACGCTAATCCTAATGCCAGACAAGTCTTTCGCACCCCTCGTGGTATGTTTCTTTCTGATCTGTTTGTTCTCTTTCTTTTTTTTTCAGGCTAGTATCCATGCCGTAGTAGGGTCCTGAGGTCGGCTGCAGGATCTCCTGTCCCTTCTGGAGCCACTGAAGAGATTTGAATGGTGAGAGATCAGTCACTCACTGAATTCACTGCTAATGTTTTCATGTTGCATTTGTACCTCACTGAGCTGGAATCAGATTTTTCATGATTGTAGTTTAATTATGATTCTTAGTGATCTTAAGTCTGGACCAGTGAGCTTTTGGTTATGGGTTGTAGAGAGCTCTTCCTGCTTCCTGCTTGGTTTGGACTTAAGTTGTGCAGATATTCTTGTCTAATAATAAAGGACTCTATGACTCAAGTGATCGTTTCAGCGTATGTATTTTCTCTGCTAGGACAGTGTTTTGATACAAGTCAACAGTATGAAACGAAATCATTCTAAGCCCTATTAAAATGTCTTGCAAAAATACAAAACAAAAACATGGGTCAGTACAAAAAGTAAAATATATTTACTAGGCTGGATTAGCCGGTGAACTGCTGCTAAAGAGTGAAGCCTTCACAACGGTAAGAGTTTAAATTGTGCTTGGTTTCGTAAAGTTTGCCGTTTAGAGGGGCCAGCTGTTCATCCAAACGTATGTGAAACTGATCTGAACCTGTATTTTTTGCACCCAAGTGCTAAAAGTAGAGACTAGGGAGGCTTGTCCACAAAAGCCACACCCACGTTTATGCAAATTTGGGCCACATTGCATGCCACGCCCACTTTAATGTAAATGTATGCTAATTTATGCAAATTTCCGTCCATTTTACACACCATCATGGTAAAAGGGGGTGTGTTCATTGTGCCTGTGGTAATTATGCACGTTTATATAAATATGGTAGGCGTGGCCTAAATTTGGGATGCCCCCCCAAAAAAAAATGTGGAGATCCAGACTGGACATGTCCTTGTGTCCCAGGTTGTCACGCTCTCAAGTCTGTGTTTCATCTGCTCTAGTCCTGGATTCGAACCAGGTTCAGGCTGTACCTCAGGCTCGTCCGCAGGTTCATATTAGCGGCCTAACCTGTTACGCCACCCGAGCACACAGGAGGGGTACTTCTCGGTGCGCCTTTGTCCTTGTCCTGGTAGACATAAAAAAAACTGTCCTGTGAAAAGGAAACGTGCTGGTGCATTCGTATTCCTTTTTTGGACTTTGGCTGTAAAATAAATTTTGCTTGCTGCAGGATTTGAACCAGCAATCTTTGCATTGCTAGCCCAGCTCTTAACCTCTAAGCTAACTGTCCTGTGGTATGGAAACTTCTCTTGGCGCATTTATCTTTCTTTTTTTGGCCTTTGGCAGTAAAATAAATTTTGCTTGCTGCAGGTTTTGAACCAGCAATCTTTGCATTGCCAACCCAGCTCATAACCTCTGAGCTAACTGTCCTGTGGTAAGGAAACTTCTCCTGGTACATTTATCTTTCTTTTTTTGTCCATTGGACGATTTCTTTTAAGTTTGGTCCAGTGACGTAAAAATTGTTTTCTTTCTTGTGTTTTGTTGTGTTGAACATAGTTTTGTGGGAAAAGTCAACAATGACTTTGGTAAGATTTGAACCAGCTATCCTTGCATTTGGACCCTATGTCTTCAACCTCTGAGCTATTTTGCAGGTGTTAGGCCTGGTTCACCTGGTGTCTTGATGCTTCTCGTTGGACCACTGCACTTAAAAATGAACCCGTGCCTGTGGAAAGATTTGAATCGCCAACTTCAGGGTTCAGATTCTGTTTCTTAACCTCTGAGCTATCTGTCATGAGCTTGGCTCAAGTGCCCTGGCGCCTTTATCCTAAAACAGAAATAAGTTGTCAGGGTGAAAAGTCCTTTAATAAAAGAAATGTATTCATCAAACACCTTGAAGTCAAATTAGTCCTGCAGCACAGCATGCACTGCAGATCAATAACAGGGGTGTCTGCAGGCAATACAGGCAAGTGCTCAGAAGTGATCAATAAAGATAAGGCAGAGACATTGGTCACTCAAACGGGGCATTGTTCTTTAAATGCTGTGTGCCAAACTGCCTGGCTTGGAGCAAATCAAAAGGGGGGTCCAGAAGAAGCCAACCAGAGGGGTTAAGTCTCAACCACAACCCCGCCCTGCAAACAATCGAGAGCCAATCAGACAAGAGTTCATCCTATATTAACTCTGTCTGGTGCCAGGATCTTCACTCTCAATCGGGAGGTCACCTGGAGGCTTTCCTTCGGGGTTCACCCGGGACTGCTCCTCTGACCAAACAACGGAGAATCCATGTGGATGATTGCTTGTTTTTTTCTCAGTATTAAACCTTCTAGATAGAGCTCAGTGCTTTTGTTCGGCTCCTTCTTGAACAAACCAACAGGCCCCACACACTTACTTTGTGATTCCGAGTCCTTCTCTTATACCGAGCTAGTCATCATGTACTTGAAATGCTTCTCCTGGTGCCTTTACCCCTCTTTTGTCCTCTGGACTTCAATAAGCAAAGTAAATAAATATCTGCCTGTCATGAGATTCAAACCCCTGACCGGAGCGGACCGGCCTACACTGTGTTTCACAACCGGTGAGTCTCATGCGTCTCCAGAACAGGGATTTCCTCACCCTTGTGCTTCGTAAACAAAAGTGATTTCCATTAACACAAACCTATGGCATAAATCGGGCGCTTGCCATTTAAAAAGCGGTCAGCCATTTATAGTCAGGGCTGAGTCTTTGGACTTCTCACAGTATTGTCTTTCCTCAGCAGATGGCGACGTAGTGGTTTGGCATTTTGCTGCCCGTGACGTTTTGGCGCTAAGAGTCCGTTGTTTCCCGCACAGCTCCGGGCTACCAGTAATTACCTCGCTCACCCATTTCACTCTATTGCACCTTGGGCTCTAACACGCGCTAATCTCGTCACAGTGATTCGATTGGCCGCTGACATCGCCCACTATCGCACCTCTGTGGTGCGAGCGATGCAGACGAGGCCGTGTCCCCTCTCTGGCCTCATTCACCCAGAAATGATGAATCACCCCGTGAGATGATAAATGACCAAAGGCCTTTGGTTTAACCGCTCATACATTAGATTAGATTTTAAACTAAAAGTGGACAGAAACCAAAGCTCGGAGCAGCTGCAATTATGTTCTGCCGTAAAAGGCGACTGCGTCACCGATTTTCGGGACACGGCGATTTGTGTTTACAACATGGTTGTAGACTGCAACCTAAAATAAACGCCACCCACTGGCGCTGAAAACGGAACGGTCCCACAGTAAAACTTAGCCCCTGACGAATCTCCATTTTTAAAAACCCTGCACATCTGTTTCTGCTCGGGGCTCGAGGGGTGTAAATCGTAGAGCAGCAATTGTAGTGCAGGGGTGTTGCAACAACGTCAACATCCTGCCCCCCACCCCTAGCAACCCCCGCTGAGAATTATTTGTTTGGTGGATTTACAGATTTCGAGCCCCGATGCATAACTCGCTTCCTGGAGGGGGGGGGGGCTCGCTTGGCCGCATTTAGAGCCGCTCACTATTTTTGCATCCGCCAGGCCACGACAGCGCCGGTGACTCGATCCGGCACGGCCGCTCAACCGCCGTCACAGGATACACGGCGAGATGATAGCGCTCACCTAATGGACGATTCTTATCGCTCGCAGTAATTGAAGACATAATGGAGCCTGATCATTACTATCCCCACCGACCCCCAACCTACCCCTCCCACCCCCTGCTGTGTTTTGCCACATGAATCCACTTAACTCGGCTTATATATTTGATGTCTTCAGAATGTATCTACAGTGTAGAAAGTAGTAACGATAAAGAAGAAACAGGTGTGTCCAAACTTTTAAATGGTAGTGTACGTTTGGGTGGGGAGAAAAAAAAAAGTTCTAAAGGCTCTTTGCACACAGTGACCTCCGAGTGAGAATGTGCGAGCCACAAGAAAGGCAGTAGTGAACGCAGTCGCTCTCAGATGACCCTGCGCGGCACACATGAGCGAGCAAAAGCCACCAAACAGGACGTGCACTCGGTCCAAAGCGTTTGTTTTTCCTTTCTTCGCCTTGTTTGCCCTCCGCTCGGCCGACGCTTTCATCGCCCTTTCGACGGCTGCGGACACTGAAACCAAGGAGGGTAGGATTTTTTTTTTCTTTTTGGTTGGGGTTGGAGGGGTGACAGCAACTCGGCCTCATCCATCACTATCCATCTCTGTGACGGTTGAGATAACCGCCTTGGACCCAGGTTGAGAGGTGAGCATGTGACCCAGTTTCTCAGCACCTGTCAGGAGGAGACAAAGAGAAGAGACACACAACTTTCAGGTCCGGGTGTGTCAGGAAGAAGAGGAAGAAGAAGAAGAAGAAGAAGAAGAAGAAGAAGAAGAAGAAGAAGAAGAAGTCTGCACTTACTGTTGAGAAACACACTAAACCATTCGTTCCCATGTGTTTCCATCGTAAACAACAATGATCTCACCTGATAGAGGATACGCTCGAAAGTCAGTCTCATCCGCAGTGTTGTCGTCAAGTCACTGCACCAACTGAGACCAGGATACTATCAAGATGAGAGTATGGAGATCGACACAAGACCAGGACATTTGGGGCTCGAGACCAAGACAAGACCAGGAATGTAGACATCAGAGAAAAATCACAACGAAACAGAACAAATGACCATGATCTTTTTTTTTTATTTAAGTTTGTTTCTCCATCAATGGAACAGCAACATCTCTTTCCAGCAAAGTATCTTTCAATACTTTTCTTTCACATTTTGCTGCTTTATCAGCTTTTTTGAACCATTTCAAAAAACAACTTCACCAGAGAGTCACCCTGGGTGTCACCAACAAAGCAAGACGAGGCTGCGGCTGGATTCTTTTCTGTGATTATCGCGTCAGCGCAGTGTTGGCTGAGTCACCACCGAGTCTCTTGATCAAATCCCGAGTCCATTCAGTCCGAGACCGGGACAAGATCGAGTAAAAATGCCTCGGATTCCGGGACGAGACCGAGACTCTTGAGAAGCGGTCTCGAGACCGAGACCGATATCGAGTGCTACAACACGACTCGTCAGGGTCGCACAACTGCAGAGTGCGCGTCGCATTTTCAGCGTATCTTTTATTGCGCGCGACGACGTCCTTCCTGTGTTGCCCGTCGCATTCTTCTTATTCCACTTCAGGAAGGGCCCCCGGTCGCACTCAAGGGGCCCCCGTTCACACAAAGCAGTGCTCGGCCTTGAGCGCGGCCACCAACGCAACACAATTCACAGGCGGGCAAACGCTCACACAATGCAGACCCCTGGAGGGAGAAAAAAACAACAGCAAAAAAGAAAACCAGAGTTTGACAGATGAGTGACGGGGGAAAATAAGAAACGTTCTTAGAAAGCCCGGGCCAGGGGGGCCCCCCGTCGCCCGACCCCCCCCACCCATTCTGAAAGCCCCTTAATACAACCTCAACTGCCAAGGGCGAAGTCGCTGAGGCTATTAATACAGAGTGACGACAGCTCCAATCACAGTCGCAGCGCCGGACAGAGGGGGACAAGTCCAGGAATGGGGAGATGATGGGCTGGTGGGGTCGGCTGGGTGAGTGCCTGTGATATTAAAGAATGGACGCAGTGTGCAAGCGCATGTGTGTGTGCGTGTGTGTGCGGAGTGCACTCAAAAGATTGCGCAACAGGTGCAACTGTGGGTCAGAAGCAGCGCTGATAGAAAAGAAAGAGGCCAAGAAGTGACTTAAAAATATAGATAGAAATATACACATATAAAATTGTGTGTGTGTGTGTGTGTGTGTGCGTGTGTGTTGAGGGGGGAAGAGGAGGAGGAGGAGGAGGAAGAGGAGACGGCCTGTTGTGTAAGATCTCTGTGAGAGTGCATGTCGCTGTGTTTGTGTGTCTGTGTGTGTGTGTGTGTGTGTGTGTGTGTGTGTGTGTGTGTGTGTGTGTGTGTGTGTGTGCGCGTGCGTGCGTGCTCCCATGAGGGAGTTGGGCGATCGCAACCATGTAGCTTTCATCCGTCACTGCACGTCCGTGGGTACGTAGGGGAGCGAGAGAGAGAGAGAGAGAGTAGTGGGTGTGTGAGTGTCTGTGTGTGTGTGTGTGAGGGAGAGAGAGAGAGAGAGAGAGAGAGAGAGAGAGGCAAGGATTCCTGCTCGTCCCGCTCCACCAGTCGACTTAAATCAGAGGCAGTCACTGGACCCCAGAGGTGGTCTCTCTCTCTCTGTCTCACGCTCTCTTTCTTTCTCTCTCCGTCCGTCCGTCCGTCCGTCCGTCCGTCCGGCTCTGGCGGAAGCATCAACAGCCTCCCGCTTCCTCGCAACAGGTAGGAGCTGCGTCTCCTCTTACTTTTGTTCTCGCAGCGCCGCTCTGCCAAGCAAGGCGATGAGAGCGAGCGTGTTTGACTTTGAGGCTTCGCCTCCGGTCGGCTCCGCTTCCGTCCACCTGCTTGCGTCTACCTGGGAGACACACCGGCGCTCAGGTTCAGCTCAGCAAATGTTTACTTCAAATACACATCTTTAACTTTTTTTTGTTGGGGGGTGCGGGGGGGGTACTCCTCGTTGCGCCTGAGATTTTGTTAAGAAAGAAAAACTGAACTGTGGACGCTGTGACTGTGCAGAATCTGGAATGTTTTGCTCACCATGCAGGAGATGGCAGGAATTTGGCTGCCAGGTTTACATTGTCTTGCGATCCCCCAGATCCCTTTCCTGATAAACAGGAGATCCGAGCTGGCCTGGAAAATTAAAAAAAAAAAGAAAGAAAATTCAAACAAACTCCAGAGGAAAGACGAGAAGGAAACAGTGGAGTCGGACAGAATGGGTTGAATACAGCCAGCGTCTGTTACTTGCAGGAGGAGGAATAAAACCTGCGTGAGTGTGTGGAGGGAAAGTTTGTCGTGGCAGGGACGGCCGCTGCTCAGCATCAAACTCTCACCGCTGAGAGCGTCTCTGGGAGCGAGATCTGTCCATATACAAAACGATGATCAACCCCAAGAGAGTTGAAGAGCGCGCAAAGTCGTTTTTGTGTGGCTCCTGATGCCGACGTTTGCCATTAGTCCATCTTCTGAGGACTAAGGAGAGACGCCTAAAGCTAAACTCTGCCTTTGCACAGATAGAAATGGAAACTATCTATAATCAAAGAGCACAACACATCCAGCCTCGCCTTCAGACAGGAGCTCAGGACATGTAGGAGGCAAAAAAAAAAATCAGCTGTTCAATTGATTCAGTAAGCAGCCGTTTCTTATTGCCGCACTGAATTGCATCACAGGGGCTCCGACACTCTGGCCGTCATTATTATCATTGTGATTATCATCGTTATTGAGGAGTTTCCTCAAGTTGTGCCCTTGGTCAAGTCTCCTCCTTCAAAACTCTTGAGCTAAAGCGACACCCGCGTGAGGCCCCGAGCGGAGGAGGAAGCGTGTCTGCCGAGGGGGCTGCGCTCATCAGCCGCCTTTTAAGTGTCGCCACTGACAAGCAACGAGGGCGAGGAATTCGGATTTTTTTTTTTTTTGCACTAAATGTTCCACTGGAGCAAAATCACGCGTTTAACTGGTGAAAAATCTGTCGTAAACTGCAGATTTAGCCCTCTGTTTGCAACCTACAGAGAAGATTTTGGGTTTCTGTCGCAGCAAACAAAAAACAGGATTAGAAAACGCATGGCTTCAATTTCATTTCCACACCTGCCACTGGGTGCCGATGGGCATCAGAGAGAAATTGAGTTTGAAGGTCCAATATTCAATACATTTCCCAAACTTATGTTTTAATTTTTCATTGTTAGCTCCAGTCAAGCAGCTTAACATGTTGAATTTTCCCCATGCATCCCGCCTAAAAAAAAAACTTGGCAAAAAACTCCAGAAAAGAGCAGATTTAGCCCTCTGTTTGCAGCTCGTGGTGGAAAAAAACGCACCGTTCCCGCTTTAATTTCATTGCGCCTCTCATGTTTCCAAAACACGCAGCTGCAATGCGACACAATGCAAGAGTGAGAAGTTGGCCCTCATCTCGGATCGGCTTCCTGTTGTTGCGAAAGCGACAGGAAGCTGATCTGAGACGAGGCCGGAACGTGGTGAAGACGATGATGATGATGATGATGATGATGATGCCGTGTGTGTGCGTGCGTGTGTGTGTGTGTGTGTGTGTTCCCGGGCGAGATTAACCTGCCGCCGTAATGGGGCCGATATAAATCATTAACTCCATCAAGCGCACATCTCGGGCGTCTCTGCTCGCCAGCCGCCAGATGGTGGTGCTCCAGTGAGGAGCCACTCACCGGGGGCCGCGCTCCGGCCTCGGATACTTGCGTTGATGGGAACAGCCCCTCCACTTCCAACTCCAACCTCCTCCGCGAACCGCCGAACTTTGATCGATTTAATCCGCAAGCAAATTCCCATGATCCCCATCAAGAGGCTGCGCGCCACCATTCCCAAAATAGCAATTTTTTATTTATTTTTTCTCTGAGTGGATGTCGCTACTGCGTTGCCCTTGAGGAGTCAGCCAAAGTGCTGCTTTGAGAGAGAGAGAGAGAGAGAGAGAGAGAGAGAAAGAGAGAAGAAAAAATGTCCCCAAGCTTCCTCCTCCGTCACTGATTGTTTGGTTGATTGTGAGCGGCTTTGTGAAAAGTGGCCATTGTTGCGGGGCGGAGGTGAGAGGATGCAGCTCGCTCTTTGACCTCGCAAAGTGGCTGTTTACCTTCCTGTCTGTGGTCACCCGGGGGTTTATGGCCGTCATTCAGTAATGTGCCATCTCACCACGGCCACATATCTAAATGGCTCGCTTCCGACAGGGCTCCTGGCCGCGCCACCTCGCCTTTATGACCGGGGAGGGTGGAGGTGGGAAGCATGTGGGCGTGTGTTTAGATTCACTTCCCCGTGCAAAATGCTCCCGTAGGCCACCGGCATCTTCCTGGAAAAAACTACCAATAATGGTGAACCAGCGACGCGGTTCCATTCCCGCGCCAGCAGAAAACTGCTCTGGCCATTTGAGGGATTGGCCTTAAACGCTTTGAAATCCCCTAAAAATATATATATATATATATATATATATATATATATATATATATATATATATATATATATATAAAAAGAAACACTGTGGCTGTTGTGTCGTTACTTTGAAAATTTACCGCCGTCTCCTGCAGGCGTCATCAGCGAAGGACAACATGTGTTACAGTGAAAACACAAGCAGCTGCAACGTCATTGCAGAGCTGAACTGAACCAGGCCCGGCCGCTTCTACATAGACGTTTCATTTTGCTGTTGCCCTTGGCACCGGCGGGTCGACAATCCGCACATCTGCAGCCGAGACGGCTGATTCTCTTAAGATTGATTTATTTTATTTTACTTTCAGTTTTGTGTTTGAAGAGAACTTCATCCTCTGGAGCCGGGCAGAAAATGAAGAGATCTAAGAGTGGAGATAGACAGAGTGGAGGCTCTCAGACAGTGGTAATGCCAAGCAGACACCCCAGGAATGCAAATGCAATAAGGGATTAAAGACGCTTAAAAAAAAATGGTTTTGCGTGTACCCCCCCCCCCCCCCCCCCCGCCCCCAGGTTTCTTTGTTGACACTTCTCCTGCTGTTGTGTCTAAAAACGACACGGAAATGCAAAAACAAACTCGAGATAAAACCCAAAGTTGCACTGGACTCAAGACTGCATGAACCTGATGCAAGGCTGCCACCTTGTGGCGAGATAGGGAATTGTCATTTTCAGCTCGGCAGCTCGAGGTGAAGACTGGATCTCACTTTTTTTGGGGGGGGGGAATTAATCAACCCATTGAGTTTCTGTTATCACGTTTTAAATTATTGATTTATTTTATGATTTTAAATCTTGTTTTCTTCTGACACCTCGCTAGCTTTGATAAAACAACAAGTTTTATTTTATTTTATTTTTTTTGTAAAAGTGGGAGCCAAAATATGTTGGCAGCTCAAGTCCAAGTAAAACACTGTTTTCCTCCATCACATCATCAGCCTGGAGGCGGCCGCTAAACTATTCTAACAAACCAAAAAAAGACTCTCGGCTTATTTGCCGTTATTTTGGGTTTTCTCCCCTCCCCTCTTCTCCCACTCCACATTCTGCTTGTTCCAATGAGCCAAAAAAAAAAAAAAAGAAAAGAAAAAGTTGCCCAGAGGCAAATAAATTATCAGCCGTATGCAGGTTTGATTTTCTCACAGAGCAGAGTTTCCACGGCGCCGAATCCCTGCTGTCCTGTTTGTTTAGGTGCGCGCTGATTAGAAGTTCTCACGCTGGGCACGATGTATCCGCGCGCGCCGAGGGTTTCGAAACGTGACATGTCTTTTTACAGTGACTGGAGCCTCAACCCTCTCTCGTGCCTCGCCGCCTTCCCCCCTTTAATGGCATTGTTGTGCGAGCTTGAGTGGAGCTTCTGGCTTGTTTGGTTTGTTTTTTTTTGTTTGTTTGTTTGTTTGTTTGTTTTTCATTTATTTTTTTTTCACACCACGCCGCGCAGCCCTCATTAACGCAAAAGCACAAATGTCTTTCCTTCCGGGTGCCGACGGTCCACCCAGATGGACGAAGCGTTTAATAAAGTACAGTTTTGTTTCGGTTTTTTTCTTTTACTACTCATTATTGGGGGGGGGGGTTCAAAAGAGCGCTTTCTGGAATAGAATATCGGATAACATGCAACATCTGTTTTTCTCGCGGCCTCCTATTTTTACAGAAATGACATAAAGCGTCGTCGAAGGGCTTTAATGCGGCGGGCCGTTAATGAGCTGGTGCCGGGCGAGCACTTTCATGGGCGCTCGTGTGGATTAGCGTTTATGGGCCGTGCCAGCGGTAATGACGGCGCCTCTCCTCAAGACTCCATGTGACTTTTTCTCTTTTTTTGGTTTAATTTTTCGCCCTTTTTTTTCTTTTTGCTTCTTGTGTCTTTTATAGGATCTGCAGAGGCCCCCGTTCGCCCCCAGGGCCAGCAGACGCACCCCCGCCGACAAACCCCCTCCCGTCCTCCTGTTGTAAAGTCCTGGGACTTAATTTAGTTAATTGAAGATAAAAAAAAAAAAAAAAGAAGGACTAAAAGCAGGGGCGGGGGAGGGGGAAATGAAGAGCGTGATGGCGGCGGCCGACGGGATCAACCTGACGTGCGGCATGTCCGGCAGCCACGAGTTCGTCTTCACGCTGGTGCCCATCGTCTACGGCTGCAACTTCGTGCTGGGCGTGGTGGGCAACGGCCTGGTGGTGGCCGTCATCTACTGCCACATGAAGCTGCGCACGGTGGCCAACATCTTCGTGCTCAACCTGGCCGCCTCCGACCTCACCTTCCTCATCACGCTGCCCATGTGGGCCACCTTCACCGCCACGGGCTACCACTGGCCCTTCGGCGGCTTCCTGTGCAAGGCCAGCGCCGGCCTGGCCACCTTCAACATGTACACCAGCATCTTCTTCCTGACGGCGCTCAGCATCGACCGCTACCTGGCCATCGTGCACCCCATGCGCTCGCGGCGCCTGCGCACCGTGCGCTACGCCGCCGTCACCTGCGTGGTGGTGTGGCTGGTGGCGCTGGTGCTCAGCGTGCCCACCGCCCTCAACCGCGACGTGCACACCATCCACAACCTGACCGTGTGCGGCATGCTGCACCTCAACGAGAACGCGGCCAGCCTGCGCCTCCTGCTGGCCATGGGCCTGATGAAGAGCCTGCTGGGCTTCCTGCTGCCCTTCGTCATCATCATCAGCTGCTACTTCCTGATCGGGCGGGCGCTGCTGCGCGCCAAGCGCATCCAGAAGAGCTCGCGCACCCGCGACGACGAGGTGCTGCGCATGCTGTGCGCCGCCGTGCTGGCCTTCTTCCTGTGCTGGGCGCCGCACCAGTTCTTCCACCTGATGCAGATGGCCACGCAGAGCAAGAAGAAGAACTGCAAGCTGCAGGACGTCATCGACACGGCCGTGCCCTTCACCGTCTGCATCGCCTACTTCAACAGCTGCGTCAACCCCATCGTGTACGGCTTCGTCGGCCGCAACTTCCGCCGGAACCTGCTGCGCCTGCTGTGCTGCGCGCCGGGGCCGGGGCCCGGCCGGGGGCGGGGCCGGGGCCCGCACGCCAGCATCAGCTCCAAGATGAGCGCGCTGTCCTTCCGCGCCTCCGAGGCGCTGAGCCTCACGACCAAGAGCATGACCTCCACCGCTGAGGTGAAGTGAGGGGTCGGAAAAAAAGGGGACGCGAGTTGAACTGCACCACCACCACCCCCACCCCCCGTCGCTCTGTTGCGTTTTCGGAGGTCAGGGGGGTGGGGGGGGCAAGCAACGGGAAAGAAAGCCTCTAAACACCCCAACTGTATTACCAAGCACTGGAACATGCAGAGCAGAAGCACTCACTACCCACCCTGTACAAGCCCGGGAGACCCTCACCTGACTCAGTGTGCAATGCCCCCCCCACCACCTCCCTGCAGAACAATCATTCGCCAGAATATCCTTCATCTCGTCTTGTGACAAAAAAAAAAAATGTGGTGGCGTGTAAATATTCCCCCCCAGAGACTCGTCGTGTAAAAAAATAAAAAGGGGTTTCGCCCTTACCTGAACGTCAAAAAGTGCAAAACCTGTGCATTCTATAGGGGTTCGTGTCAGCGCGGCCCCAGGGTGGCGCACCGATAAGCAAACTGCATGCTCAGCGCACGCGCTCAACTCAGGAAAAAAAAAAAAGAAAAGAAGGAAGAAAGAAAGAAGAAGAAAAAAAAAAGAAAAGCGCGGACTGGGAGCAGCTGTTTGGATCTGTGGTGAAAGCGTGCGAGTGCGACAACAAGTGCGTGTGTTGCTCAGTCTGTCCAAATCGTCCTCCGTGGTGTTGTTATGTATGACGTTTGCAAAAAAAAAAAAAGACAAAAAAAAAAAATAATAATACTAGAATCCTGAAGTGTTGCGCCGCATCCGTCAGTAGTTCTGGCCTCTGTTGTATTTAAAGGTGTTGAAAGAGTTTCCCTACTCTGTCAGTGTACAGTTTGTGAATATACGAAATATAAATAAAGTTGCATTTAAAAAAAAAAAAAGTCCATATCGATCATTTTTTTGTTGCTGCCTCATGACATTACAGAAGCCCATCAACAACCTTCCAGCACACGCCAGGTGGTGTTAACACCGAGTGGCCTTGCACCTCCGTCAATCATTGACCTCCACGCCGCCACCTTCTGGCGATGGCGATTGGTGGACGGGGCGGCCGCCGGGGCTTATAAAGCTGCCGCCGGGCGTCCGCGTCAACCCCAACAGGCATCATGAGACTGTACCTGCTTTTCGGATTGGTGGCCGTGGCCCTGGCCCAGGTGGAGCGCTACGAAGGGTAATAGGCGTTCCGGTTTCCCTGAGAAACCTTCAGAAAATCTAACCACACCTGGCCGTTTTTGTGTGTGTAAATTAAGATGCGTTTTTTTTTTTTTTTTTTGGGTATCTTTGTCATTTTAACTCATATTTTATCTCGTTTTTTGTTGTTTTTCTTTAATCTAATTTCTCCGTTTCATCCATTTGATTTACGCACCGCTCAGTGGCTGCTGCAATTGCACCCTGCACCCATGTTTGATGACAATAAAGACAATCAGGATTCGGTATTGAGGATAAATATCGGCTGTACTGATTGATTGTTCATTTTAATTTTAGATAAAAGGAGACTTTTTTGATTTTTAAGGAAGCTCGTTGTTTAAGGAAGCCCTTAAAGCGCGTTTTGGATGGGCTTCCTTAAAAAAAAATACCCTTCTTGCTCAATATACATTCCTCTATACATGGGAACCTTTCTACAGAGAGGAAAATCAAATGACTTTTGTATTCATGGGCAGTCATGTTAAACCTTTAACCAATATAAAAAATCATGAATCAAGCCAAATTTTACACACTGGACCCTCAACTATAAAAATACACACTCTATTACATTTATACTCCATATACATACTCAGTACACTCTGTATGTCTGACCGTCTCTGTGTCCCACTCACTCACTCACTCACTCACTCACCCAGCGACAAGGTCTTCCGCCTGAAGCCCGTGCTCGCCGAGGATGTGGCTTTCATCAAGCAGCTGGCCAAGGACATCCAGGTAGCTCCAGAGACGCTGCACATTCACTGCGAAAGACAGGAACAAACGGGAGCGTGAGGAGTTTGACTCTGGCGTCGCCCGCAGGTCGACTTCTGGAGCCCCGAGGGCGCCGACCAGGTGGCCGTCAATATGGACGTGGACCTCCACGTGCCCGCCATGTACCTGGACTTGGTGCACACCCAGCTGCAGCAGAGCGACATGGAGCACAAGTGAGTCCCCAGACAGGGAATTTTTTTTTAAATTGCTTGCATTTTTATTTTTTATTTTCTAACGTTAACTCCTTTTTTTAGGGTCCTGATCGATGACGTGCAGGCGGCCATGGACGGCCAGTCCGACAATGGCCCCGCTGTCAAATCCCACAGCTACACCAAGTACAACACCTGGCCCACGGTGCGAAGCCTGGGGGATCGCCTGGATAATAGAAGTCTGCTTGTTGTGTGCCCTCCTTGACCTTTGCCTTCTTTAAAACAAAACCTCAGATCGAGTCCTGGATCTCCACCATCTCCGCCTCCGACTCAAGTCTGATCAGCAAGCAGGTGATCGGAAGCACGTACGAGGGACGCACCATGACCCTCCTCAAGGTAGGACGCTAACATCTGCCGTCGCCAACGCTGGAAATAAAAAAAAAAGGAAAGAAAAATAGACAATAATCGCGACCTTTTGACCTCTCAGCTCGGTAAGAAGAGCAGCGGCACCAAGCCCGCCATCTTCATGGACTGCGGCATCCACGCCAGGGAGTGGATCTCTCCCGCCTTCTGCCAGTGGTTCGTCAACGAGGTAACGCAAACTCGCAAAAACGCACACAAAAGGCGACGACGACGACAGGGAGCGAGTTGACCGTATGCTGCACCGTCGCCCCCTGCAGGCTCTGACCACCTACGGCGGAAACGCCGCCATGACCAGCCTGCTGGACCAGATGGACGTCTACGTCCTGCCCGTCTTCAACATTGACGGCTACAGCTACACCCACACAAATGTAGGGGGCGCCGACCAATTGAGCATGTCAGTCAAAGAAGGAAGCCTCGGAAGACTCTGACTGTTTTCTCTCGTCCACTCTTGCCGTTTTCAGAGCAGGATGTGGAGGAAGACCCGCTCCAGGAACGCCGGAACCAGCTGCTTTGGAGCCGACCCCAACAGAAACTTCGACGCCGGCTGGTGCAGTACGTCCAAGGCGTTAAGACTTTCTACGTTTTTTTGTTCCCAATTGCAAAAGGTTGGGCTTCAACTGTGAATTTGCTCCGCGCAGCCCTCGGAGCCTCCAGCAACCCCTGCAGCGACACCTACTGCGGCGCCAGCCCCGAGTCTGAGATCGAGGTCAAGAACGTGGCCAACTTCATCCGCAAGAACAAGGCCACCATCAAGGCCTACCTCACCGTCCACTCCTACTCCCAGCTGCTGCTCTTCCCCTACTCCTACCAGTACGGCCTGGCGGCGCACCACAGCGAGCTGGTAAGCTGCGCAAATGAAACACTTCTTGACCCAAAATCATCTTAGGCTGCGTTCACACTGCGGGCGAATCTGATTGAAATCAGATTCCGTCTCAAATCCGATTTCTCGGGCTGACTGTCCACACTGTTTTTAGCAGGTGTCCAAATGGAGTCCGGCTCTGTGCATCCATTTGAAAGCCCCTCACGAAGGTGGTTTCAATCCGTTTTGCAAAGATTTCATGTGATTTGTGACTGTTCACACTACAAAAGAGCCATCCGGTTTCAATCTGGATGGACTGAAAATCGGATTTTGGCTGGCGGTCTGAACGCGGCTTTAGTTTAAATGAAGCAAATCACTTCCTGCTAAGTGTCTTTGGCATGCGGCCGAGTGACAATAAAATGCATTTTTAAACAAAAGGTACTTGGGTGCAAATGCAACTCCCATGCAGTAATTATTAGACGCATATTGAATGATGTCAACGTGTGTCTCGTGCAAATGAGTAAATCTCCAGAGCACATGCAGCCACTCAATGCAGACGAGAAAGCATGGAAGTTTTCTTTGTCTTGGCTTTAAAGCGTTGTGTTACGTTATCAAATTGCTAATATCATAAATCTTGATGAGAACATTAAGCTGCACAGACACTGATATCAACGCGCAAACGTGTACAAAGGTGAATTTCAACATTCACCCGTCCTGCGACGACTCTTATCTAAAGATCGCGGCTAATTGCTGCAAATCACTCGCTCTACGGGTGTCCCGCCTCGTTCTCACGCCTCTTTTCCCTCACGCCGGGGCGTCCGAGGGACCCGCGCGCTGTTAACAGTTGAGACACACACACACACACACACACACACACGCGCGCACACACACACACGCACATCAGGCTCACAACAAGGCCCCTTGCGACACTTCCACAGGACAAAATAACTCGGGGCTTCTGTCATCTGTTCCCCCCAGAAATGTCATTTCCTGCTCGGGCGTTCCTCTGCTGGACTTTCATTTCCTGCAGCCTTTCTTTACTTTTTTTTTTTTTTTTTTTCAGCCACATCAGTCACAAAATGTTTGATTTGAGATGCCGGATTGAAAGCAAATGTCGCGGGTCAATATCTAACACATGCTGCGGATTACAATGATTATGATTGTTTCAATAGCTTTTAGCAGGGGGCAGGTGATCACAACCTTGGCCGATGTCCGTAAACACTCTCTCCCCCGCTCGTTCACAGTTGCAGGTGGCCGAGGGTGCCAGCTCTGCCCTGCGCAGTCTCTACGGCACTCGCTACACCAGCGGACCCGGTGCCACCACCATCTGTAAGTCCAGCGTCGACACACTCACACACAAAGAACGACCCAGGCCGTCCTTGGTGCATCACCCTGCTTGAGTCCTCACCCCACCCCACCCCACCCCTCCCGGTTCTCCCCCCCTGCAGACCCCGCTGCCGGCGGCTCCGACGACTGGGCCTACGACCTGGGAGTGAAGTACTCCTACACCTTCGAGCTGCGCGACACCGGCTACTACGGCTTCCTGCTGCCCGCGTCTCAGATCAAGCCCACGTGCGAGGAGACCATGCTGGCCGTCAAGTACATCGCCGCCCACGTGCAGAAGAACCTCTATTAAGGAGAGGCTGAACGACTACAAAAATAAATTTAAAAAAAAACTGCCCGGACCCCCGCCAACCCCACCGCCCTCCCCACCCGCCGCCTCCCTCCCTTCCATCTCCCAGCCATCTCCAGCACCGTCGCCATGGTTACAGGGCACCACCCGCCATGTCTCCTCGCTGTGCTTGACAGAATGTCAAGATGAGTGCAAACAATAAAATCAATGATCCATCCCCACATGCTGAATCAATTTTTATGCGTATACATTAATGTATTGTCTGATGGAGCGAGTTTATTTTCTGTTTTTTTGCAACTTTTTTTTTTTTTGCAACAGTTCGGCGCAGACGGTGAAACAACGCGGACATTTTCAACCCATCGCAAAAAACAAAAAACAAAAGTCGCAGAGAAAATGCATCCGCAAGCGAACAAAGGAGCGCACACTTCTGCGAGACAACCCCCCCCCCCACTTCAAAACCAAGCTGCCGCTAAAACGCCGAGCATCATCTCTCTCCAGATCACAGTGACCCATCTCGATGGGCTGGCACTAGTTCAATGGTGGTGGTGGTGGGTGGAAGGTGGGGGGGGGGGATTACATTGGCAAATGGGGGCCTGGAGTCTTTCAGGGATTTGGGTCCAGCGGCACAGTATGCGGCCGCCACAGAGCATTGCTTTGGCAGCGCGTCCTCTCGAGCGAGCATCTGTCTCGAGTGGAGAAAGAAGGGGAAGAAAAAAAAAAAAAATCCACGGAGGAGCCAAAGATCAGTGGGGAACCCGAGGACACTGAAGCAGACACTGAGAGATGTGAATGTGAATGTGCCGTCGCCTTGGTAGAACCCAGTGTGGCAGGGTTAGTATTTCTGATCTTAAAGGATACGGAGGGAAATGTTGCATATGTGAAGAACTTTATTGTCATTATGTTACACAACGAAATTTTGTGGTGTCTCTTGGCTTACAAACAGATAGAAAAAAATAGAAGAGTAATATTTTATAATATTATATTGTATCATTTTTATTATTCTATTTTTATAGCAAAACGTTCTTGGTGTAAAAAAACAAAAACAAAAACGCGACACTACGCCCACTTCAACTAATTAATCGTTGCGTAACAGCAGCAACAAAAAAAGAAAAAGAGAAAATAAAAAAGGAGGGGCGACCAACTCCCTTTTATTCCCCCGCCTGCCATACTACGGTTTGTCCACAAGAGGGCGACAAAGATCACGAAACGACATTGGCGTGGCTCGCCTCGTTCGCGGCCCCGGCGGAGCATCACTGGCGGCGTCTTGTGCATTGTCACCGCGGGCGAAGACGGCACCAGCTGAGGGGACAACATGGCATTTGTTGGAAAGGTCACCGCAGCGGGGTGATGTTCCAGCAATGCGCAGTCATACTAAATCGGGATGAGCTTTTAGAGCTGAACGAAATGCGGGTATTCACTCCGCAAAAAAAATAAATATGTAAATAAAATAAAATTCTAATTCGTATATAAAAAAAAACGATGGGAAATATTTTTTTTAAAAAAAGTTGAATTTCAGCGGAATGTATCTAGTGAAAGTTGAACCCTTTGACCTGTTGGGTTGGGTATGTGGATGCTCATGTTTTTTGGGGAGCAGGTGTGTGTGTGGGCGTGCGTGTGTGCGCGCGCGGACGCGCGCGCGTTCGGTGACGGAGCGGGACACGTGACGCGCTGTCTGGCTCCTGTCACTCTGGTATAAATCCACCTCTGTGTGTTTAGTTTGCCCCTTTTTCTCGGCCCAAAGCTGCACCAGTGAGTCAGCTCTCCGGCGACTGACTGCTCTCCCACCCCGCACCGCACCGCCCCAACGAGTCATGGCAGGTACGTCGCACACAGAACTCTCCGCCGCCGCACTAACAGCTTTCTCTCTCTCCTGGTTGAAAGACGAGCAAAAGAAAAAAAAAAAAAAAAAAAAAAAAGTCGAGGACTCCGAGTCGCTGTTAATTTTAAATCGGCGGTGCAGGGGGACTCGGCACGCGGTGTTGAATGTCACGGCTCGAGGCTAAATGTCTCGAGGGTGAACTCGCGTCCTTCAGCTTGCAGAGTTTTGCTGGGGAGAAGTTTTGAGAACTTTGTGTCCCCACTGAGTGTGCGTGTGTTTGTGAAGCGTGTTTGCGGTGACGAGCTGCCGTGTCCTGCAGCACCAGTTTCCACGCATGGCGCTGACATTTCAAGCCGAGATTTTAAACCCTGTCAACTAATACATTGTGTTTGGACAAGACATGTGCTTACCTAAAGTTGTTGTGTTGCATCAGCTGATCGTGGTGACATCTAAATCTTGGGTCCCGTCAGCTTAACATGGTGCCAAAGGTGCAGTGATTTCTACAACGAAGAATAAAAAAATATCATAATGCAGAAAAAACCTTCCGCTTAATTGCTTCCACCAGTTTTCTGAAAAGAACTGCTTGTACCACTTATCATAAAAGGGGTGTGTGAGGTGAAGGGGGTGTGGCACCATGAACAGCCAGTGAGACAGAATTTTTTTTTTTCTCTCTCGCTCTTTTTTTCTGGATCATAATGTTCCCTCAGTGGCTAAGAATTGTCCAGACTCCAAGTCCAGTAGCAAAAACCCTGGAGGTGCACTTCCACAAAATGCTTTTCCCCCCTACAGCTGCAGCCCCGTCACCTCCCCAGGTGGCCTCGCTTACCTCATCACACCGTCCTCAATGCATCCTCTCACAGGGCCGTCTTTGTTGTGAAACACTGGCAAGTTGTGGCTGTGGGACGCGGCCAGGTGATTGGGCGGGGGCAGGTACCAAACCACTAATAACGGCCCAAGTTGTTTTGTTTTTTTTATAGTTTTTAGGCTCTAGGACGTGAGGTACATTATGTAATAAAGTGAAAAGCGTTCAGGTTGTTGCCAGGACGCTGTTCACAAGTCTCAGTTCCTGGAGTCTTTGGATTATGTAAAAGGTGTTTATATGTTTGAGCAGATGAAGGTATGAAGCTGCTCTTTGTTTAGACCCATTTGCTCGCAACAGACAACTGAGGATGAGAGTTAGGATATAAGTGACAGAAAGCCACTTTCATAGTCAAAAACAGCGCATGCAATGTGTTACAGTATCTTTCAATGCTGATGCAATTTTTCAACAGTAGCCAGAAATCATCCAAATCATTTTTTTTTTTTTTTTTTTTCACCCCCAATTATTTTTGCATGCCTACGCAGGTTTGATTTTCCCACACAATGACACCTGTGGTCGCTTTAATGGAGCGGGACATGCACTGGCTTGTCCCGCTCAGCTGGTTTTTCAATGTCAAGTCACCACAAAATTTTTTAAATTAAATTCATATGAAATAAAAAAAGTGATTGCAAAGCTGCGTAGGAGTGGCAGTGCGACAAGGCTTTGAAGAAGAGTCCTCGTTTTTATAATCCGTATAGACAGAACATGTTTGCGCCCCGAGGCCGCGTGTTAGCATGACAAGAGGGTTGAGGTGAGGAGAAATCAGTTGACTAAACTAAAGAAGAGGAAGATCAGCCCAGCATGGCTGCAGCTGGCCATCGGAAATCCTGAATTTGAAATTCAACATTGGGCACGATTCCGACTGTCCCAAAGGGAATTTTAGTTTCCCCCCCTCCTCTCTCTCTCTTGCTCTCCCTCTCTCTCTCCTGATGTTTTGCGTTTCCTCCGCAGACGAGGCTTTCGTGACGTTGGCCACCAATGACAACTACGCCCGGGGAGCCATGGTGCTGGGCAAGTCCCTGCGAAACCACAACACCTCCAAGAAGCTGGTGGCGCTCATCGGCCCGCAGGTGTCCGAGCCCTGCCAGTAAGAAGAGCGCCCCCCCGGTGGCCCGGAACCACACCTGCTGGCTTGTTAACGTAGCGTGCAATGTGACTTAATTTTAATTTTTCATTTCTTTAGGTGTGTGCTGAGGATGATCTTTCACGAGGTGAGGGTGGTGGACGTCCTCGACAGCGGCGACACGGCAAACTTGGCCATGATGAAGAGGCCCGACCTTGGGGTCACCTTTACCAAACTCCACTGCTGGACGCTCACGCACTACTCCAAATGCGTCTTCATGGACGCCGACACACTGGTGAGGCTCAGCAGTCGATCCGGACGAGTTTGATAAACATGTCACTGTATGACGGCGGCGGTCTCATACACACACACACACACACACACACACCTCCCTTCAGGTGGTCTCAAACATCGATGAGCTGTTCGACAGAGAAGAGTTGTCCGCCGCCCCCGATCCCGGCTGGCCCGACTGCTTCAACTCCGGGGTGTTTGTCTATCGCCCTTCGCTGGAGACGTACGGCAAACTGCTCGAGTATTGCACAGAACACGGCAGCTTTGACGGTGAGTGAAGAAAAAAAAAACACCATCGTACGTTTATGGGCTACAGGTGGCTGTAGAAGTATCGATACACTCAACACGAAACTGAGAAAAGTCTGTCCTGTTAAGTTTCGTTTGCCTCCCCCCCCCCAACATCTATAGATTTGGAAATCGTCTCTTTGTGATGTCACAAAGGGCTGATAGCTCTCCCATGTGTTCACGCTGGCATCGTGAAGGCTGCAAACAGAGGGCTAAATGTCCATCAATGCAAAATGTATTAGACAGTTTGTCGTTTTTCTCCCAGCATGAGACATGTTGCATCGGAGGATGATTTATGTAATGCCCGCTTTAGCTACAAACCATGAATGGTTATAACATTTTTTTTTTTAAACCCTGCTGATACATTTTTCGAGTCCTGCTCGGACCAGCGCCAGACTTGCTCGGTAACGTGGAGTTAAACTGGGCTTGTTTACGTTTTGCACTAAGCGGGGGCTTTCATGGAGACGCGGTGCCTGGACACAAGGGCCTGCTGTCACGGAGCGTCTGGCTCGGCAGAGTTATTCTCAGGGGCTTGCGGGGTTGGTTGGCTGGCTGGCTGACTGGCCGGGAGGGGGGCGGGGCTTGAATTTGAGAGGCCCTGTTTTGAGCAGGGCTCCGGGGGCTGACATTCAGGAGACATACTGTAAGTGAATTGTAGTCGCAATATCGAGACGCCGAACATTCCTCCCTGCTCGTTGGCTGCAGAAATCATTCATTTACTTTGATTTTTTTTTTTTCAAATACTTTCATGCAGCAAATCAGGCCTTTGTGATGTCACAAAGGGCACTGATTCCTTTCCAAGGGCTCATTTCACTCTCTGAGACCGACTTGTACCACATTTAGATGGTAGGCTGAAATAACACTGTAAACTGGAAGCTAACAGTGTTAGCTTGTCCAGTGTTTTTTTTTCCGGAGGCTGTAAACAAAGGGCTAAAATGTCATTGGACATCTGCAGAATTCTGGCACGTTTAATTGTGACCAATAAAGACCTGAAAAGGAGGCTGTAACGCAGTCCAGGCTTCCTCTCGGGAAGCGTACAAATTGTCGAATTTGAAATTAATTTAATTTTTTTCAAACTGAGACCCTTTAAGAGCCCGAGCCGAGCGCTCAGCTTAACTGGAAGTGCTGCGCCCTCAGAAAATCACCGCCACAAGGCATCAGCACAGTTGTGCCACTAAACAGAACCAGCGACGGTCGTGCCAACCCCAGGGTACGAATTTGTTCCGTGCCAGGGCCTGGAGCAGGTTCCAGAGTTTAGTTTTTTTAAGCGTTGCATGACAGGCAAATCTCCCTTTTGTGACAGTTTGGAAGAATGTCTCTCTCTCTCGCTCCCAGGGCTTCATGGTAGAATCCAATTAGTCCGCCTGAAAGAGGCCGACTGGTACTGGCTGCAACAAGTGTTTGTTGTCCCGACGGGGACACAAACTGGGACGGGAGACACGGCCGTGTCCGCGCAGCCCCGTCCACTCCAATCAAAGCGTCGCTCGGCGTCGCTTTATTTACTAATATCCAGCCTTCCGATCAGCTGCCCGCCGGGGTTTGCTAAAGCCCGGCGGCACGATAATGAACCCGGGCCGGGCCTATTTTTAGCAGCGGAGGGGTCTTTTCTTGCGAGCCGGGGCCTGAGCTGAAAGTGCTCTGACCTTTAGCATTTCGACGGGGAGGACGTAGGCGTGCGGCTCCCTCATCCATACCTGGTATGCAACGACTGAGCCGGAGAAAAAAAAACGGAGAATAATTTACGTTGCTGAAGGCCCCCCCGGCAGCTCCGGTGTTGTCTGCTGCCAAGATAGACCGGCGGAGTTATGTGGCCGCGCTGGTCTCATCCCCTTCAAAATGAAAAACCCCCTCGGTCCCCGGATTGAGTTCTGAAATGCGCCAGTGGACGCTGGCGAACAAACCGGGGCTGTGTGCGAAAGCTCCGCTGAAAACGCATTATTGTGCAGAGCTATACGCCGTGCGAGCTAATTCGATCACTGACGGCAAGAAGGTAAATGTTTAGGCTAGAGCTCTGCTGCCCCTCGGCCCCCTCCCTCCTTCCCACAGAGCGGTTTGCTGAGCAAAGTTTAGACTCTTACACTGAGCCCAGCATTGGAAGTCGGCAAGCGGACCGCCCGGCGATCCATCTTTGTCAAAAACGAGCCCAATAAATCCTCAACCGCTGTGGCGGATCAGGCCATAAGAACCCCGTCTCTATCTCGCTCTATATATATATATATATATATATGTATATATATCTCACACACATACAGAAACGCACTCAGACACACACACAAACGCCCTGTAGTCTACTGACGACGTGCTGATCTTTGATATTTTGCCCCCGGTTGAGACCAGGGCGCACTAGCCGTACAAAAAAAAAATAAATGAACATTGCTGGTACGTAATGTCCTTCCCTCTGAGCTGGAAAGCTCGTCGGACGGATTTGGAGTTGATGACAAAAATGCAGATGGACGCGATCCCCAGCTGTTGCACTGCAAGGTGTGACCGACACACTCATCGCAGGGCCGCAACCGTGACGAGCAGCCACCACAATGGCAACACCTGCACAGCAACTCTGTGGTGGGGGGGGGAGGAGGAGGACGAGGAGGAGGAGGGGGACGACGCCCAGTGGTGCCACCCTGAGGAAGACTAGCGCTCATTAAAGTGAAAGTGAACTGTTTGAGCGGTTTTGAGCGGTTTGTTTTTGGTGTTTGAGGGAAAAACAAAACAAATGAGAGCTGATTTCTTTTTTTTTTTGTCTGCTTGTCCCCTTTCCTTCCCGGCGCAGGCGGAGACCAAGGTGTTTTAAATGGCTTCTTCAACAGCTGGGCGACGGCTGACATATCAAAGCACCTGCCCTTCATCTACAACCTCAGCAGCATAGCCATCTACACCTACCTTCCAGCGTTCAAACAGTGAGTGCCATGCCAACCACGCCACTCGTAACATTTCCTCTTCCATTCTCTCGGCTTTTTTCCCTCCCCTTCCAAGTTTTCTCCAGCAGCTGTCAAGGTGACTGAAATCTTGCACAACAAACGTGACGCCCGAGCCGCAAGCCGACACCGGATCACATGAACGCATGGTCCCGTCGTGACTCGACATCGGGTTACCGGCCGAGATGAGAAAATTCCAGTAGCCGGAGCATCCTGGGCTGCTGGCTTGGATATCCAGCGCTGAGCTCCCGACAGCTGAGGCCGGCCCCTAAAATAGACACGTTTATTTTAGGACCTTTTATGTTTGCGTCAAGGATCGCTCATTGTGGCGATCCCCGACCCCCCCCCCACCCCACCCCGATCCCCGACCCACCCCCCCAACCCCCCAGGTCATCACCCCCAACCACCGCCCGGTGCGCCCTCTTCGTAGAAACCAAGTCCATTAACAAGCTCTCAGGTTTGATATTTCTGGGCACTCGCCTCAGTGAGAGCGGAGTGATAAACAGGGATTTTCTTGTTAGGATTTGTCAGCAATAGCGGCAGCTTTAAATGGTTGGCATACGCTCAGAACTCCCCTAAAGGCATATAACATTTAATTGTGTGGAGTGTTAAAACGCTGGAGCCACTGCACTGCCGTCACACAGCTCCACGTAACAGTTTCACAAGGCGGAAAGTGGAGCGCTTCCAAATGCCTTAAGCTTTCTTCTGCGGTTTATTTGTTCAAGTTGATCCATCTGTCACTATTATTATGAAGACTATTATTATCATTATCATTATTATTATTATTAAGACTACTATTAATTGTTCAAAGGAAACGCTAAATGGATCCCCGGAACTGAACTGGATGGCAATAAAATATTATTTTACTGATTTTACTTAACCGTTGGCAAAGGTTTTGTAAAAGCAGAAGTGCTTCGCTCACTTCTAAAAAAAAAAAAAAAAAAAAAAGAATTTCTGGGTCTAATGTTGTACCAACAGGAAACCGCAAAAAGCAGCAAAATACCAAAGGTGGCAGTAAAAAAAAACTAACAAAGGGGCGTCTTTGTACAAGGACTTTCCAACTGTTGCGTTCTCTGTGCGCATTTGTTTTTAAGAAAAAAACGGAAAAACAAATCAATCCTTGCGCTTCTTCCAG
This sequence comes from Nelusetta ayraudi, assembly GCF_046127955.1. Lineage (NCBI taxonomy): Eukaryota > Metazoa > Chordata > Actinopteri > Tetraodontiformes > Monacanthidae > Nelusetta > Nelusetta ayraudi. The sequence goes on along the minus strand of NW_027466177.1, from coordinate 2,344,511 downwards.
ATATGGTGGCAATGCCAAAGTGGTCCATTTCTTGGGGAAGACCAAACCCTGGAACTTCACCTATGACCCCAAAGCCAAACAGATTGGTGGGAGCGTGCACGAGGCCACCACACATCCCACCTTCCTGCTGGACTGGTGGAGCCTGTACTCCAGCGAGGTGGTGCCCATGCTCCAGGACCAGTACGGAGACCTGCCCTTCCACTCCGGATGCGTGGAGGTGAATGATGCAGCTGTGCAATTGGATTGGACTGTTTGGGAAGATTTCAAATATCGCCCACCCCTCCACCTACTGTCTTTTATATCCTAGGATAATATATTACACAATTCTCACATATTACTTATTACATTACTTTTTTTTGCGTCAATACATAAGCAGCACCGCATTTGCTAGTTGTTGCTAGTAACTTTAGCCTATTGCTGAAGGTCCCCTGGCTAGTATTATTAATGAAAGATTGAAGAAGTCAATGATTGGAGCATACGGATTATTGTTCTATCTTTTTAAAATTTTGATGTTTTCTGGATAATGTACCTGTTTCTATCTTTCTATTCATCTCCTAAAGTTGCCCCCCAGTGACATAGTCATTGTTGAAACAGTTGTACAGGTATGACGTTGTGCTGATGGGTTTTCCTGTTTATAACTTTGGCAGCTTCTCTGAGGAACCAGTGTGTAGAATTTGGTGTCATCTAGTGGTGCGTGTTAGTTATTGCAAATCTGACTGCCGCCCTTCTCGAGCTCAGTAACCTGACAGGTCGTCACAGGAACAGTTATGTAGATAATGGCTGATGAAGCAAGTCGGCTCGAATGAAAGACTTCAATGACATATCTCCTCCTGAGGCATTGAGATAATTCCATTGCTGCTCATCAGTTAAACTAAATCCTACACACTGGATCTATTGGCTATTGTTGCTCCTCTTTAAAACTAAAGCTAATTTAATTAATTAATTCCCTTAAGAATTACAAATTAAAGCTTTTGCCTGTTTTAATCAACAGCCATTAATGCAAAAAAAAAAAAAAGCTACTTACGGCAAATTCAGCGCTTAAAAAAAAAAAAAAAAAAGAGGCAAACGTTTGTGTACCCTGCGCTTTACCGCTCTCTTGCTGTTCTGTGTGTTTGTTCTAATTGACAACCTGCACCCCTCCCCACCCCAGGGTGACAGCCTCTCTGCATACGCGCTGGCACTGGAGCCACAACTGTCCTCGGAGGAGCGGAAGATGAAATGGGAGCAAGGTCAAGCGGACTACTTGGGAACGGACTCTTTTGACAATATCAAGAAAAAGCTTGATATGTTCCTCAAATAAATAAATGATGAAGTGAAATATCAACAAGTCACTTGTATTTTTAACAGAAACGCCATCACAGGGCTCTCTCTGAATGTCCTGGCAGAAAGGTTGCCTTTTCTTTTCTTTTTTTTTTCTTGCCCAAATACCCATTTCAGACTGCAACTTTTCAACCAACATGGTCCAGACGGCAAACCATGTCCTCTTTGGAAAGGGAAACAAAATGATTTATTCATAAATAAGCCCGACTAGTGGCTAGGTTTATATAAGATGCCTTATCTCACAAATACACTTCTTTCAGGTACTAAAAAGACAATAGTTTGATGTTCATGTTGTTGCTCTGTGTTTTGACAGGATATTTCTCCTAGTCTTTCTTGAACTAGTCTTTTCAATCTCTTACTTCCAGCTGGTAGTTATTTACAGAAACCTTTTTACATATGCAGTCATGGCAGACTTGTAGACATGAATGCACAGTTGTCTCTCAAATGGCTTTCTCTTGATTTTTACTTTTTATTTTTCATTGGTCAAACCTAGATATAAAATATGTTTACAATACTTGTGAAGACAAAACGCTGCAGTAGTTTCCAAGTGCCTTAGTGTTGGTTTGCCCTTGCCATCATCTGTGCTTGACTTTCTTTCTTTTTTTAAGTAGATCACTAAGAAATTCAATCATGTTTGTTTTTGCTTGACCATGATGTTTTGCTGTACCACAAATAAAGATCTGTCATCTGGAAAACATTAAAAGAAAATCAAGTTTCGGATTGGCTTGAGTTTTCTGTTTTTTCCAAAAAATGGGAAAGCTCGACAAGTAAACATTCCTGCACCAGAACCGCAGCATATTATAACTTAATTTATTCTAAAGTCTCACCAGAAGGCAGGTCAATCTTGGAAACGTCTTCAAAACCAAGAGGGCGAAAGCGAGGCGAGATGGGTCAGTCATGGACACTTCCGGCTTCGCTTGAATCCAGGCAGCACTGATGGGACACCTTCTGTTTCCCGATAGCGCTGCATGAAAGAAACAGGACATTGTCAACACACTCGGCGAGCGCCACAACGCTACTCATTTCATTCTGCAGTGCAAAATAACCCACATTGTTGGGAAAAACAACAACCACAACAACTGCTGTTCACGTCTCAGCCTGCTTCAACCACTGGAAGCTAACTGCTAATTAGCCAAGCGGTTTCAAACTTTAGCCCGTTGAACCGCGGACATTGAGAAACAACGTAGCTTGACTTTGTGTACGCTGCACACTGTGCGTCATGCGCCGGCGTCAAATTCCTTTCCCACCGACTTACTGCAGCCAGCCAGGCAGTCACGGGGGAGTTCGAGCTCCGAGACAGGGGGCGTGCTGAGACCACGGCCGCCGTCGGCTCAGCTCAGCTGTGTTACGCACATAAAAAAAAAAAAAAAGTAAACACTCATTCCGTCAAGATGGCCCCGCTGCCTGCCTTCCGAGCGATACTTCTGGTCTCGTTTTCGGTCTTTCTGACCGTCGTGCTGGGTCTCGGGCTGCCCGCGTTGCTCAACGCGGCCATGAGGCTGTTGGGTCTGCCGGAGACCAGCGTCACCGAGTGCATCGTGCTCTTCTATTTACTTTTCGTGCTGTACGTCGCGACGCCGCGAATTCCAAGAGGCTCGGTGGAGGTAATGACCTGAGTAGCAGTGAGAGGAAGCAGCCTGTCTGGTACATTGAGAGCAACAGAGCGCTTTCTATGTGGCGGTCACTGTCATTCCGGCATTGACATCTAACATAATGTGGCTGCTGCCGCTGCTGCTGCTGGGAATAATGCATATTGCGTTGCAGATAACGCGTGACTGTTACCCGCGGTGAGACATATTATATTCAGGACTTTTAAAGAACTCAAGACAAAAATTGCACTACTGGTCTTTAATCCTTGCATATATTAGCCTCTGCACAACTGACTGCCTTTTGCACACCTTGTACTTGTTCCTTTATCCTATATTAATTCACTGTAAGAGTCTTATCTATCTATCGAACAGACAGACGTGAATAGTGATTGCAAAACAGCCTTGTTATGCAATCATTTCAACATGTGGCAGCAATTAATTCGAAGTGCATCACTGCTATTATCGCAATAACAAACCCCTGTGCTGATATTCCAGCGCTCCTGTATGCATGCATCGGTGGCTTTGTGCACCTCGGGTGGGCAGATGAATGACCACTTAATTATTGATTGCCCTCACCTGCAGGTCAGAGGCAAGGCTGTTTTAATTACAGGCTGTGACACCGGGTTCGGCCATGCCCTGGCCAAGCACCTGCACAAGCTGGGCTTCACAGTCTTCGCTGGATGTCTGCTTAAGGTACGTAAGTAAGGTGCAATGAGTTCCTTCTGGAGACGCATGTTAGTGCCAGTGAACGTCGGCAGAGTGTATTTTTTGGCTGACAGGACCTTTATATCTGCAGGATGGCGGTGGTGAAGGTGCGAAGGAGCTGGAGGAGCTCCAATCGGAACGCATGAAGGTCGTCCAACTGGACGTCTGCAGCGACGAGCAAGTGGACCGAGCCGTTCAGGTCATCCAGGACAGCCTGGCTGACTCGGAGAGAGGTAAGCAACTCGGTGCCAGTGTTCATTACTTGAGGGCGGCTCCAGGCATGCCTGCGTGTGTGTTCATGTACCTGCTCTGCCCTCCATCTCCGCCACTCCATCAGGGCTGTGGGCGGTGGTGAACAACGCCGGCGTGTCGACGTTCGGAGAGGTGGAGTTCACCTCCATGGACACCTACAAGCAGGTGTCAGAGGTCAACCTGTGGGGCACCATCCGGGTCACCAAAGCTGTTCTTCCTTTAATCCGCAGGGCTAAAGGTCAGCAGCTGGAAAACAAGCAGCACACGTTAACACATTAGGAGTTAAATAGTTTCCACGGGGGGAAGCGGGGTCAACCTCCAACACACTTTCCACTTACGCAAGATAAACATTCCTGCGTTCCCTTTTGAGAGGAATTAATGCGGCTGCTACCAAGCTGGATTTTTTAAAAAAAAATCCCAATTAGGGCAAAGATCATGAAGTCCGCTTGCAAGCATGTGGAAGGTTGAAACAAAGGTTTTAGCAGGAAGTTGCTCGATTGATTAATGTAGGGGGGAAGGGCTGCTCCAGTGGAGTTTGGAATAAAGGAGTTGGAATAACACGGCAGCACGCTGTGTTAATCTTAAAGCAGCTGCGTTAATAATTGCCCATTTATTTCAAAGGATGTTTGTATAAATTACAGAAGGGTCAGAAGAAAGTTTCTCATTTATGAAGATTTCAAACCCAACGTTTTTGAGATTTGATCGGTTATTGAACACTTGTATCGTCACTAAACTGCGCCTGCAATATATTTCCAACACCAACACTTAAAAGGATGTAAAGCCTGTATATTCTGTGGGCAGGTCGCGTGGTGAACCTGGCCAGCATGTACGGCAGGATGGGCAACGCCATGCGCTCGCCCTACTGCGTGTCCAAGTACGGCGTGGAGGCCTTCTCCGACTGCCTCCGCTACGAGATGAAGTCGTGGGGGGTCAAGGTGTCGGTGGTGGAGCCGGGCAACTTCATCGTGGCCACCGGCATCCTGACCCGCGACATCGTGGCCGCCACGGCCACCAAGCTGTGGAGCGAGGCGCCGGCGCGCGTCCGCGAGGACTACGGCAAGGCGCACTTCGAGCAGCACGTGGCCCTGATGCGCTCCTACTGCGGAGGCGGCCAGAAGGACACGGCGCCCGTCCTGGAGGACATCACCGACGCCCTGGTGTCCAAGCGTCCGTACACCCGCTACAACCCCATGGAGCCCCACTGGTGGATCCGCGTGCAGCTCATGACTCACCTGCCCGGAGCCTTGTCCGACTACCTCTACTTCTGAGGTGGAAACGGCGCCCCCTACTTGCCTCAGCGCCCCCGCCCCCCCCCCCCCCCCTTTAGATCGCACATACACTACCAGTCGAAAGTCTGGGCACACTATGTAATGCTTTCTACACTGCAGATAGATACCGAAGACATCAAATATATGAGTAAGATAATTATGCAGCAAAGAAAAACATGTTAAATAACTCTATGCTTTTTATGAAATGTGCCTATTTTGAAGAATTTAAATAAGACGTTTGAGTTATTTTACACTTTTATTGTTTCCTACATAATTCCATGTGTGTTCATAAGTAGTTTCAACACCTTCAGTGAGTAACTGCAATGTCAATAGTCATGAGAATGAAAGAAAGACATTAAATTCATAGGGTGTGTCCAAACTTTTGATTGCTAGCATATATATATATATATATTAGATCTAATCTGAGATGTCCTCCGCACTTGAAATCGTTCACTGATCGAGCCTTAATTGTTGTTCAGAATGTCCCAATGCATTCTTTGCACCCTGCAAAGCATTTAATGCAAAGGCATTGGAAGCACCATTAATCCACAGCTGCGATTCCTCGAGCGTCGCATTGTTTTGCCTCTGATCGGTCGCGCTTGCTTCCCGAGGCTGCTTCGGACCGCCGAAAAGGAAGTGGAAAGGCTCCCCAGAGTTCTGCGGCGGCCGGAACCAGACTGAAATTGGCCACTGTAGCTGAGATTTGGCTCAACACGGCCAAAATGTTACGCAACACACAACAGCAACCCACTCTGTCCCGCATGGGCCGCTTTGACAGTGAGCTTGATTCGATGTGATTAATGGGCATTAGTTGTTGAACAAAAATAAAGGAATGAAAGAAAATTCCCGCACCCCCTCCTGTGATCCTCCTCCCCAACTTCCTCTTCATGCAATCATCAATTCATTGTATTCAAGGATCTTGTATATAAAATGACGCGAATGAAAAAGATTAAACATCAAATTTATTTTAAACAAAGCTGCTGAGTGATTCCCCCCCGCCCCCCCACTCCAACTCCCAAGTGCCGTTTCATAATAAAGTGAGAAAAATGCGACCGCTTCAGCCTCATGACTGTAATGACAAAAATGTCCAAGAGGTGGGGTGCTCGTATCGCCTAAAACTATCTCCCATTTCCTGAGACCGCGTCCTGATTTAAACTGAATGTGAATAACGGGCAAAGGGAATTACGACCCAGTTGTTAGGGCTAACAACCCAACGCAATAAAAGCACTAATTCAGTTTCGTGAACAACCATCACACACACACACAACTAGCAAACGTCTTCCTTTTTCGTAATGTTTATTACATCTTTTGAACACTCTAATAAACTCTTCTGAATAATTACACCCGAAGACGCACCTTCCCCTCCATAAAAACAGTATTAAGAGCATGACATTAAGTTTCACAGCACCGCCTTTTATCAGTCCACAGCACGGATCTGTTTTTCTTCACTCTGTCATACAGGGAGGAGAAATGAAAAGACAAAACAAAAACAAACAAACAAAAAAAAAAAGACAAGAGAGCAACGATTCGAGACAAACAGCACCCGAGAAACGGAAGCAGCACGGAAGCGTCACAGGACTCATTTGTTCGGATCAAATAATCCCGACGATCTCAGGCTTGTTCAACAGGCAGAGGGGCGGGAGAGGGGGGCGTGTCTCCGGCCACACTGTTGACCTTTAGAAAAAAAAAAACAGTTTGAAGAGCCATCTCCATCATGTGTCACGTCTGATCTCAACAGTTTTTCTGTACGGCTCAAAGGTCTTGTTTTCATAAATGTGGGTGCAAAATAAACGAGTCCATCGCCAAAGCAGGGCGACGCTGTAGTTCTGCATCCGAACTTTCCAACAACAGACACCGACGCACTCAAACAGCTGAAC